>NW_010367100.1:423916-476460 GCF_000414095.1 Morus notabilis | reverse complement strand
AAGTCTCTTTAACTAATATATATTCTCGTTTTCTGCATATATGTTTACATATTCCTGGTACACAACGGGGGAAACCCCGTGAGTACGCAAAGAGAGAAAGGATCCAGGAACTTACCGGTGAAGAAGTATATCCGGGACGGTTTCGTAGTACACCACGGAGGACGGGAAGGACGAAGGCGGAAGTTCAGCAGACAGGGTTCCGGCAAAGTACGAATGTCCTGGCAAAGCAGCGGCAAAAAATTTTGAAGTTTCGAAGAAGGAAAAAATGACCCTCGGGTTCATGGAGAGTATTTAAAAGAGTCGGGAATGAAGACCCCCAACCGTCGGATGAAAACCCCAAAAGACCAACGGCCAGGGATCACTCTCCGAATCTGACGGTAAGGGGAAGGGCGAAAAATCGAAAAGACGCGGATCCAACGGCCTATATTCGTTTTCTTGAAACACGGATGCTCATCATTATGCCAAACCAATCGACGTGACGGTTACACACCCGAAGCACCCAGGCCATCATTGCGGACGAAGGCTCGGGACCGATTTCCCACACCCGAAGCACGGAAAGGACAAACCGAACCTAGAGCTCGAGGCCGCCTAAGAAAGGAGCCCTCGACCTGGGGGGTGGCTGTTGTGTGAGAAAATATAGACACCTGGACCAACGGCACCACGACACGTGGCTATACTTGCTTTCCGCCAAGCACTCAACCCTCGACGCTTCGTTTCCCTCAAGATCAGCTGTAGAGCCCGAAGATGAAGTCCATGATTAGGGCGACGACCCCATGAGGCGTCGACGGTTGACTCCGCCTGGGTTAACACGACAAGATCCTCGACTGCAGAAAAGATCGCTAGAAAGGGCGAGAAAGGTTAAACAGCGCCGACGACGAGGGGAACGTCCCTTTAAGACACGACGGGTTACGTGCAAAAGTAAGAGAAGTCTGACAGCATTAATTGCATGTTTACAAACCGCCCCCCCAGGGGACAGAAAAGTATTACGGAGAGTCACAGAGCCGTAATAGAAGACTAATTGGTTGAGTGAACAGTACTAATTAGTGGGCTATGTCTGGGCCTAGAGAGGGAGAGCACTTGAGTGTTCCTACCTACGAAGGAAACCCACCCAGTGAAGGAAGCCCGAGTATAAAAGAAGAAGGACCCCAATAGGGAAGAGAACCAGAGATTCCAGAGGAGAAAGAGCAAGAGAGAGAGATAACATTTATTGTAAACTATAACCTCCACAAAAGAAATACAATATACACAATGGATGTAGCTCTAATTTTATAGAGTGAACCACTATAAAATTCTTCTTGTTCATTTACATACAGTTCATACAAACACAAAAATACTAAAATCAAACTAGAATCCACACTTTCATTAAACCCACAAGCCGGTAATCCAAAGGGTAACCCTAAGGTAATCCGGCGGGTAATCCGGCGGGTTTATTGTTGGTGAAATCCAACCGTCAACAAGTTGTATTAATTATTCCGTCAACATTATGATCTATATTTTGATTACAAGGAAATTATAACTAAATTTACATGGTTAGGTCTCTAAAATATAGAGAATCCTATTAAAGCTGAATTCTGAATTGGACGTACATTATAGGATAAATTAATAACTTGTTATTTCTATTATTTAAAAGACAAACAAAATTCAAAGGATCCACCAAGAGACAACACAACTGGAATTACCTGCTAGCCTTAATGAAATACTAAATGGAAAAATGATTATTATAATTATTGTTAATTATTTAACGTGCGGCAAGAATTTGGATTTCAGATTCTATTTAAACAATAGAAACAGTTCCAACCTCATTCACAAAGTTTCCATTTAATTCGTAGAAAATAGTATGCGAGAAAATCATTAGCCCGTTTGGTTCATGGATTAGAACTATTTTCGATTTATGTGTAATTTTTATGAGAAAAAATACTGTAGCGAATCGTGAATCATGATTCGAATTAGAGAACAAATTCTCTAACTAAACGGGCTCACGCGCGCCATCTTTTATAGTAATACTGGCAGCAGCCACACTAATTTTGCAAAAAAACAGATGGTACTGCCATACATGTCGTAGGAGACTTCATCGGTTGGACTGTTCCTCTTGATCCTTCCTTTTACGTCAGATGGGCATATTATCATAAGTTTGCCGTTGGCCATTTTCTAAGTACAATATTACCCGAGCTCCATACAATAGTTGCATCAAAAATGGTTTTCATCCCGTCGGGATAATCCCATCACTCACAAAATGTTGGGTCTCACCAAGTTAAGTCTTACCCACTTAACAAAAATTCATTAATTTCTGAGTTTCCATCTTTCATACATTACCCTTTTTTTCTTTTCCGTAAAGGTACATGTCAAGAACACAATTATGTAGCTGTGAAACTTTCACTTTAATCTTCACATTTGGTTTTTATTTTATAGATATTTTTCTTTGATTTTTTTTTTTTTTTTTACTAATTTATTATTTTAAAAAATATTATATTCTAACAATTATGGCATTTTAAAAAGCCAGGAATTCATCTTTGGTGTTAGTTCTTAAATGCTTCTAAGCCATTAGTCGATTTAATTTTTCTACATATGAAATAACGTGAACCCCTTTTGAAAGGGAGTTAAATTTTGGGGGCATATTGAACAATATGCTAATTTCGTGGCATGTTGAAACGACGTACAAAATTCATGCCTCCAACATATGTCAAGCCTTGTTTTTCCTTTGCCAAAATCTTTATGTGATCAATTGAATCTCTCATTGCTTGGTTTTTCGGGTAACAGGAGGAGCAGAATTCCCTGGTTGCAATGGAGAAGGCTTTGCTGTCCAATGTTGAGGGGGGGACTTGGATTTTGGTATTTTGTTCACTTTTATTCAGGCCTTACTTGCTAAGCAGGCGTGACGGTTATTGACTAATCCAAATTAGGTTTACTTACTAATCCAAAGCTTTTCTGCCAAAGTTAGAAGGGGGAATTGGATTTTGGTCTTTTGTTCCTTTGTAATCAGTCCTTACTTGCTAAACAGGCATGAAAGTTGTTGACTAATCCAAATTAGTTTGAAAGACAGCATTAAAAGCAAGATTTTACGAGATCTTTTATCAGCAGGTCAAGGTTATTATTACACTTCTCTTAAATGACGGTGTTTTGATGGGGGTAAAGAGTTTGTTTTCAGAAGGGTTTGGATGTTGTATTGGTGCCGGAGATCAAGTTAAAGGAACTGTGAGATCCGTGGATTCGCAGACCTCGCTTATTCAAGCATATACTGCCGGGAATACCACAGAATCCTATACAGTTTCTGAATTCATAACTGGGGAAAGTCAAAAGGGATTTACCAAAGCTGCTTTACTCTTTTACTTCTACTGAATGTTGAAGCCATTTTATCTATTCCCTCGGGTGACTTACAAAGGCATGAAAAACACGGAAGGCTTTATCAGCATCAATGTGCGCATTCTCTTCTCGTGTAGCCGTTCCATCTGCTTCAGATTCGGCGTCAACGAAAGCTTCGCGTAAGAGGTTCTGTTAATTTTAACTCCCCCAGCAAAAATGATGCAGAAAAGGAAGATTTTATCTTTTGCTCACTGTCCTGGATGTTATGATGCTTTTGAAACAGTGAAACATAGTTTTGTTAGGCTGCAAGAGAGTCGGAGAGATCTAGGATTTATCTCTGCTTCACTTGAAAATTAAGGATCTGTCACAAACAAAGGTCTTTCAAGCATACTCCACTTCACAGATGGAACTTTTCCATCAGTACCAGTTGTCGATCCTCCTCAAGTGGATAGACTCCTAATTATATTAAAGAGTTCAAAGCTGTGGCAGAATGTTCAGACTATCACCAATGGAGCTAGTTCTGATTCCTCCGGGTATTGAAAAGTTTAAAATGAAATGTAGATGCTGAAGTTTCTAAAGGAGACCAGACCATGGGAATTGGAGCCATAATTGGAAACAGTGCTGCTGAAATGAGAGCTGCTATGGCTAAAAGGTAACCGGTGGAATTTTCATCGAGAGAAGCTGAGTTGAAAGCTACTAAAGTTTGGATTGATCTCCATTATATAAAATCTGATGATTTAGATGTCATCATTGCCTTTTTTTTTTTTTCTCACCAGTGTGATTTGACTGAGTTTGGGAAGTTGTTGTATGATGTTTCAAGTGTCTTTAAGCATATTTATAGAGAGGCTAATAGAGCTCCTCCTACACCTGCGAAATTTCCTCTTTCGATTGATGAAAACATTGTTTGGTTGGAGGATATACTCCGCGAAATAGTGTCCGTTAAAATTCCGAATATTCCTATTAATGTTGATGCTGTTTTATCTCAAAACAAAAGTCCAAGAAAATAACAAATGATAATAACAACCAACAAACATTTTTTTTTTTTTTTTTTACTTGTTTCAATAAGTACAGCATTGTAATTTGCATCATTTTATACTAGTTGAGCTTCTTTTTTTACTTTTGGTAATTGGTGACAAATAGCAAAGGAAATCCAAGATAACGAAATTAAAAACTAAGCAATCAAGTAACTATTTATGCCTCCTTCCTATTTTATATTGATCAAAATATTTAGCTCTAAACTAATATGCCCCCTTCCTCCTCTTTGTTTAGCTCCTATATGATATGTGCCTTATACAAACTTCAAAAAATTAAGCAAACCAGCAATTAGTATTAATAAAGCTGTTCAACGAACCTATACCACACAACGATGACTATACCGGCAACGGCAAGATTTCAAGTTGGAAGAGGTTTGCCGAAAGAGCTTTGCGATCCAGAGCTGAAGATCCGAGTAACCGCCGTGGCAAAGATGCAGAGCAAGATGAAGACCAAGACAATGCGAGTTTTGGCATGGAGGAGTTTGGTGATTCGGTCTCCCTCGTCAGGAGCCGTTTGGAGCATCTCAAGCACAATATCGATCAGTGCTTCCAGAAGCTTCCTAGATTGAGAATCCGCCATGTCTGGGGAGTTCAACACCTGAGACACGGCTTTCCTGAGAAGACCAATGACGATCTCAGCCTCCATGGAGTTAACGCTTGTCGAATCGCCAACGGCTTCGGAGACGAGGTCTAATTTGACTTCCGACGACTGAGTTAGCTCGGAGTGAAGCGAGCTTTCAGGTGAAACTGATAGATCTGAATCAGGCAGACTACGCGTGATGCTCTACGAAACAGAAAGGAACAACTCGAGAATTTCAAAGTCGAATCAACTATAATCAATTTCCGCTACTCAATTTCACTTCCCTGCGTTTTCTTTTTCGGTAAACAAACAGAAATGCTTTTGGAATCAGATGGAGCAAAATCAAAATCAACGCAAGAAAATCGGTTATTCGTTCTGTTCTTTATTTTGTCAACCGAAATCAAATATTCGCAAGGAATAATCCACATTTCACATCGGAAGCACATAAAAGCTACCAAAATTCGAACAGAATTTTCAGATCGAAGTGCAAAATTCGAAGGACAAGTAGTCCTAGAAATAAGATCAAAATGCAAGCCTTACATTGGCAATGTCGTCTCCATTGCGACTCTGCTTAGAAAGCTCAGGAGATGAATCGAAGATCAAAGTTCTAGCACTGAATTTCTTCTTGATTCTGGTAGGCTTTGAAGATCGCGAAGCTTCTTTCTGAAGCATTTGGTTTTCGCTCATTCTCTCTCTTTTTCCTCTTTCTCTTTGGCGGGAAAGGACGGAGGTAGGGGCTTCTCCCACGCTTTGGATATGAGAGGGTATATATATAGACGAAGGATAAGAGAGATTAGACGAGATTTTGGAAAGTGACGATAACAAATTGAGAAATGAGAAGTGTTATGCACTGAGAAAACGACGATAACCAAGAACACAACATACCAGAACAAAAAACGACATCAATAGATAAGACGACAAGAACATTGAATAATGAGAAAAACGGAAAACGACTTAACATAAATATTCAACAACAATAATAAAAAAAGCAATAAACGACAACAAATAAGAAAACGACAGTAAAATAATACTCGAAAGAATCAATTTAATTGATATGGAGATTTATAGCCTGGCTATTTCAAATAAAAATTATTGTTTCCATGTTGAAAAGTTCTTACGGCTTAAATTTTCTTTTTCCTTTATTAAATACGAGATAACATTATTTTCTCTCTTTGCTAAATAAAATGAGATTTATCTGAAAAAATAAATAAATAATATGAGATAGCAATTTAAGATACGTGGCACTTTAAAATAGAGTGCATAGTTAAGAATGTGAAATGAATTCTTTTTAAAATTTATTAAGCATGTTGAATTAGAATACAAAATTAGACGTTTACGAAATTAGTCTTAGACAAATAGAAGCTTATCCAACTCTCTCCCGTATTTCAATAGATGGTAGAGTATTTGGTATGAATATTAGTGTCATAGTTCGAATCATTCTCGTGTATTTTTTATGAAAAAAAATATTATAGCGAGCCACGAATTATGACACGAATTCTCATACCAAACACCCTTAACAGAGTAGACTAAAGCTCAACTCAATTCAAATGGTGAGTGATGCTTGAACACTTTTTGTTAATCAATAATTTGAGCTCTATAAGCATCTCACTGTGAGTTTAAGTCAGCTTTAACTGTTCAATTACCTCTCCTCTTTTTGGGCTATTTTGAATAGTAAAAATCATGTCAGTCACTCTGTTCTCTGCAAATATCCAAACAAACATTCATATTTTATTTCTTATTTAGTTTTATACTTTAATTACACAGTTAAAATTACAATTTAAATTATACAACTTAAATTTTCAGTTCAAATCAATACAATTTGAATTTAATTATGAGCCAAATGTGACATCAATTATGCGTAAGAGTTAATCGATTGAGTGATTTACATAATTTTTGATATGTTTGTTTCACAAATTTAGCTCAATTCGACTCAATTCAATAAATCAAGTTTAAATTCATGTTTGGTAAGCACACGGTCCAAATTATATTTCTGATTCAAATTGAGTTAAGCTATCCGATTTAAACTGTTTCAAACTATTTGGACCGTGTGCTTACCAAACATGAATTTAAACTGTTCAAACTATTTTGAACAATAAAAAGATGTCAATTCTCTCTAATTTTCACACCTACCAATCACAAATTTAGATTTCATTCCCCTATTCAGATTTAAACTTTAATCGCATATCTAAATATTAGTTTGAACTATACTTTAAACCACACAGTTGTAAAAATAATTCCCTTTTAGTTTTATTGTTCAATTTTTTAATTAAGTTTCCATCACATCACACGACCAACTAATAGAAACAAGGTTTGAGTGAAATTCCGTTACAGACAAGTTTCCGTTACTTTTGTTCTGTTTGCCTGTTTTTTTTTTTTTTTTTGTTGGCTTTGAGTGAAATTCTCATTTTAGCAAAAAAAACCAAAAAACAAAACAAAACAAAAAAAACATACAAGGTTTCTTAGAATAATAGACTGGAGGCATGTACCCTCAATCAAATTCTTTGAATCTTAAAATGAGAAAATGTTTGGAATGGTCCTTTGTTTTTGTTTTTCATGTTTTTCAAAAAAATAAAAATAAAAACGATTTTAAAACGGCGTTTGGCACAATTAAAGACAAAAAACGGAAATGAAAACAATTTTTAGTTTGGTGTAAAATATGAGAGAAATGAAAAACGACTTTTAGTTGTTTTTTATTTTTTATTTTCGTTTTCTCCTCTTTCGAGCAAAAAGAAACATTAATGAGTTTTTTTATACTGAAAATAATTTCTTGATAAAACTACCAAATGCATTTTCAAAAATGATTTCTGTCTGAGATTGAAAATGTTTTCATTTCCATTTCATACAAAAAATAAAATCATTTTAGAACAAGTTCCAAACGCACTCTTGGATTTTTTTCCTTATAGGTTGCCTTTTTTTTTTTGCACTATTTTTTGGTTTTCTTTGTCCTAAGACTTTTTTTTTCATTTTAATAAAGATTTTACTTATTAATATGGGTGTCGTTTACAGGTTTAAACCAAAAAAGTTGTGTTAAACCAGCGTTTGGTAAAACTTTTTGAGACTTGATTTAAAATAAGGATTTGATGTTTTGAACTAAATTAAAAACCTTAAGAGTTATTTTGAGTTTACACCTCGGCCCTTTTATTTTATTTTTATTGTTTTGAACCGAAACTTCAAACAAAAGGGGTTATTCTTTTGTAACAAAACTCAGAAAAAGTTTAAATTTAAGTTACAACTTTATTCAAGTTTACGTTCTTTTAAGTTCCAACTTTATTTAACTTTACTCAACTTTATTCAAGTTACAACTTCAACTCAAGTTATAACTCAAATTCAACTCAAAAACTACACTCAAGTTACACTTCAAAAGAACAACATTTCAAACTTTTCTAGGACATTTGTTAACTTGGTTCAGATATTTTGAATCCCAAAGTTCAGCTGAAAAAAATCCTGAATACAATTGCTAAGTACTGCTTGGATAACTTCAAGGGAATCTCACGACTATAAATATTTTGTAGGGGCAGGCCAATATGTTGCCCATTAGTCTGGTAATGAGAGCTAAGGCTTCAAAGCTTGCCAAAATTGATAGCTAGAGCAGCCAATTAATTAATATAATTTGGGTTCACCCCCATGTGGTTAACATTGATTTTATAATGGGTAGGATCTGGAAGAAACCAAACCTTGACAGAGACTTAGCAAGTCAAGAAAGCAGAGAAATTTTCATTCTGACTGATTGAAATTCTGCAAGAAAATTAAGGCATGTTGTTTTGTTACATCAAATTTCACCTCAAATTTTTGTTAAAGTGTTTTACCTCATAAAAATTCAAATTCAACCTTTTTTTTAGAGTGTTTTCTCTCATATGATAATTCACTTTTTAACTCAAATTCTCAACTCGAATCAATAAAAAGAACGATGCCTAATTAGATGACCAAGCAGGCAGAAGATGGTTCAACTTAGAAATCTTGTTGTGGACCACTTTATTTCTCAACTTTTTTTTTCTACATTGTTTTCTCTCAAATGAATACACATTTCAATTCAAGTTCTCAATTTGAATCAACAAAATAAACGAGGTCTTAGAAGACCAAACACACTAAAGATGGTTCAACTTTGAAATCTTGTTGTGGATCACTTTATTTCTTTCATTCCACTAAAGTTTTGTTGAACGCCAGATATTGAGCATTAATCTTCTTTCATATAATTTTGAACAATAAACGCAAACCTATAAAGGGTTTTGGTACATTTTAAACCATAATCACTTCGACACTATGATCGGCCTTTATTCGCTATATTATGTATGATTATATATAGAGAATTTTTTCAGTATTCTCTTTTTTTTTTTTTAAACACTAGTGTTCCATGTTCATCAACAGTTAAATATATATTACTTTTTTAATTTAATTTAACTTTTGATTAAATTTAAAACAAATTTTACAGGTGATAAATATAAAACAATAGTATTTCTAAAAAGTAGAGAACATCATAGAAAGTTATTATATATTATATGGGGAGTATTTTAAGCCAATACTCTTAACTAGCATATATATATATATATATATATATATATAACCTATAATATCCAATATCCAATCAATTCAAACCATACAAAGCACGTATTCCTCTCACATCATCTTCATGCAAATCCCTCTTGGTCGCCCCATAGGAAAAGGTCGGATACATGATCGCATTAGGAATGTTGGGCTCGTGACCGAGACCAAGAACGTGCCCTATCTCATGCACCGCAACAGATTCCAAGTCCACCTGGTTCCGACCCGGGTTCACGCTCCAAGACTCGTCGGCGTCGAAATGGAGCCACCCGCGGCTCGGCGCAAAGGCGTGGGCCAGAGTCCCCCCGAACCCGTCGAACGGATAGTTGTCCCCGTGGTTGCCGCCGTGGAATCCGATCTCAATATCTGCCTGTGAACTAGACGACACTTCCTCAAACGTGAAGTGGCTCACACGTGCCCACTTCTGGAACGCACTTGCGCAGGCGGACCTTACGTTCTCCATCCCGGGCGCCGCCGATGCGCTCGAACGGAAGCGGTAAGTCAAGCGGGATTTTTGCCAACGAGGGTTTCCTTGGAAGAAAGAGTAGTGAGAGACAAAGTTTATGAGCTTGCGATTTTTGTATACTTTTTTATCAGAAGAGGTTGACTTCTTGGTGTTGTTGTTGTTTATGACATCCGGGATCCCACATCTTGGCATGGTCATCTGCTTCACTGTTGCGGAGTCTAGGGTTCCGGTGACTTCGAGGTGGAAGTTCCTTTGGTAGGATTTGACGGCGGACTCTAAGGCGTCGTCGAAAACGTCGTTGTTGGCGTGGTTGTTGGCGACGACGTTGTTATCGTGTTTGTGGTTGCGATGAACGACGTCATCGTTGTGCAAGTAGCCAAAGTTCTCAAGATATTGCTTGAGGTGGTGGAGTCCGGAGACGTTTTGGCCCTTATGGCATCCCTTCACGTTGTTGATAAACTCAAAGGCGTTCTGTTTGCTTGGTTTGGATTGGATATTTGTGACTAAAGAGAGCATTAATGCTAATAGAAGCAAAATAATTGATCTCAAAGTTGAGATTTTTGGGGCCATTTTGGTTAATTTATACTTTAGCAAGATATGGAAGATATTGAGTAATTAATTTGGTTGTGTTGTGTTTTGGCTACTCTTTGCATGCCTTTATATATACACAAATTAGAAGTTGGTACAAAACAACAATGTAAACCAATATTTCTCATTTTCATACTAGCTCGTTTATTTACTGCATGTACAACGTGAAAGGAACGTTTAAATATAGTCTTGCCCTAGAAATTAAGAGGAAATTTCTTCTTATCTGACTGGATGGTAGCTTTTTAATTTTTATATGTTGTTTATTTGTTTTAAAGAGCGGATGAACGTAGTGCTTCTGTGATACAAATTTCTAGCTTACTTAATTACGTCTTATTTAATTGTCAATTAATAGTGATGATGTGTTTGCAAAAACTAATTTATCTTAATCTGTTCTTGGTTCTATTATTGCCGACTTAAGTCCACATTTGTAAGACTAATTTGGATATTTAGTTGAAAAGAAAAAGACCAAAAAAAAACAGAGAGACCCCAATATATACTTGTCGTCCAAAAAAAAAAAAATATAATATATATATATATACACAAACACACACATACACATACATTTTTATATACCCTTTCTTTTGAGGTTGTTAAACAAGCTGACATATATTTGGAACTATTGCACTTTGATCTTTCATCATGCCAATTCATAGCGTTTCTCCGTAAACTATTTACAACTTTGACCTGTGAAATTCTAACTCTTTTGAACCCTTTCTGATTAATGACATATTACTTCTATCAGATTAATGATTTCTTATTTAAGATATTTTTAGAATTTTACATGTCAAAAATGGGTGGTCGGAAGAGAAATTAAGGTGAGCATAAATTGACAATTCAAAAAGATAAAAAGTGCAACAGGCTAAAACGCTAGGTATAATTTTTTTAACAACCTCAAAATGCAGGTCATAAAAATATAGATTTCCCAAACATAATTTTTATTTGTATATATTTATATTTGTGTTAGTAAGTTGTCCGTGCATGCCAAAAACAATAACTATATTGTATAGTACTTATATGTGCTAGCTAGTTTTTGCTACAAAAAATATCAACTAATAACCAGTACTGTGCATATATACGGTATAGTAAATTTGGCAATATTTTGCAAGCAAATTACTTATAATGCGTCTAACCTAATTTTCCTATTAATATTGCGAGCGACATGATTACTGATCAAATACTTTTTGTAAAGTTGAAAGAAAGAGAAATTATCAGTCCTAATTATTAAAGATCCTCACAATTAACTAGGACAAAAATAAGGAGTGTTTTCTTCCCCCTACCACTAATGTCATTCACGGAGTTCTTGGTAATTAACATGTCTTTTCTCAGAAAGTCGAAAGAAAAAGAAAAATGGTTAGTCATATTAATCGTCACGAGCCTCGAAAAACCAAGCCAAGGAGAGAGTTTTCTTCTTGCTAGGACGAATTAAGACTTCTTTCATTAATAATTTGAATCGCAACTCAAATTTTTACTACAACATTTTATTTCACAAAAATTTAAATTTATATTACAATATTTTTTTTCACATAAATTCACTTTTCTACTAAGTTAAAAACTCGAACTAGCGAAACGAACGAGACTTAAGTCTCTGTCTACTTCTCAATATAATTTTTTTCACTTCTAAAAATTAAATTTCCATTCAAATTTATAGATCAAACGGACAAACGCAGAGTTTTTGGTAAAGAAACCGAGCAGAGGATGAACTGATAATAAGAACAGGAAGTCACAACTCACTCAAATAAAAGTCAAATTAAGGTGGAAAGAATAACTTGAATATTAATTGCAGTAGCATACAAAAATCGAAAGCACGCAAGACCCTCTAGAAGTTCAGAGTGCATGCCTCTCCCGTTTGACAAGGCAATACGTACGTCCGTGACTTACATGCATATACTCCACTACGCGCGCGTCGTGTCTACATAACTATATATATATATATACACACACATATTATATATATCACATATATATTGTAATATTATATATATATATATTGTAATATTATATATATATATAATATTACATATATCGCTTTCTTGTGCTTTCTGTGATATATATAATATTATATATATATCTATATATATATACATACATATTTATATATACATACATATTTATTGACAGAGCTAGGAACGATAAATAATTATCTCCCAAAGAGTTGAGATCTGTTGCTAAAAAAAATTCCAGTCGTCCCTTTTGTTCTCTTACAAATCAAATTATGCCACGTTAAAAGTTAATTGCCACATCATTCAAAATTTAATTGTCACATCAGTTAAAAGTTAATGCTTATAAAACTTTCAAAACTCAAGTTTTATATTAGAAAATACTATTTCTTAAAAATGATTAATTATAGTGATTGATCACTTGGTGATCAATGCCTAATTGACTAATTTATTGACCGATATTAATAAATGTTTAAACATTGCAGGGTGTGTTCATTTCACAACTCAAGTCATAACTTGAGTTATGACTTGAGTTGTGTATGTGAGAGAAAAATATTGTAATAAAAAAATGAATTTAAATTTTTATGAGAAAAACATTGTAACAATAAAACTTAAATTATGACTTAAGTTATAAAATGAACAATGCCTTAACTGTCGTTTATTTATTGACTTGATGACAAATCATTTGACTGCATCTAATTGTTCAGCCTATCAACCATTTATTAATGCCTACAAACCATTTTTCTTGAAAAAGAAGGCATTCATTACTGTGAGACTCAAAAAAAAATCCACCAAATCTCATTTTTAATGTTAGTTTAATTTTTTAACAATTAGATTTGTGCATGACTATATTAAAAATTTACGATATGTCACACTGAACGCTCTTGCTGCAGATCTGACCACTCATTTAAAAGTTCAGCCACTTATTTAAAAAATAAAAAGTTCGGCCATTTATTAAAAGTTCTGCCACTTATTTAAAAAATAAAAGGTAGTCCAAAAACAGTTATTTACCTAATTTTTTCTTTTTCGAAATCTTAAAACTATTATGCAATTACCCTAAATACATCCCACCAATATCTTCTACCTCATGAAAACAGTTACACTAGAAATTCAAAGAAATTGGAAGGAACCTAGGTGAAGCTACAAGGAATTATCAATTATTGGGCAAATTGATAATAAAGATGAAACCAAAAGAAACCTTAAAAACATCCCTAATAGACAACCATGGTAAACAACGCTTAAAAATAAATAAAAAAATGTTAGCATCATTCTTTTTGTTACTTTTTGACACATAGACTCCACTAACATAATATATTACTATTTAAATAAAAAAATAAGATGCTTTGAATTAACGTGTCAGAGAATAAATGCAGAAAATGACAAAAAAAATGACAGAAACATTGATGTTAAGTATTTCTCTATACACAAAGGACAATGATCTATCAAGGCCAGGAAAAAATACATCGTCCTCTTGAAGCACGTCTCTCCTTGAGCAACTTAAGTTTTAAAATCTTATAAAAAAATAAAATAATAACATAAAAATCTAAGCTCTTAAGAGGCGTAGTGACTCTTTATTTTTCAGGATATATGAATGCTATAACATTTCAAAGTTTTTCTTTATGAGACCCAAATGACTCCGTCTAGATATACATTTAGGACATGTTTACTTTACATCAAAAGAAAACGAAAGCGGAGATTGATTCCCTTTTTCTATATAATAATATATTTATTTATAAAATTAGTAATAAAGATTTAGTAGACCCCACACAATATAGGGAATGAGAAAATGTAGTACTAATCCTTGCACTCACTTTAGTATTGATTTATTGTCAAAGAGAATGAATATTAAATTTACTTATCTACCATTAATGAATTACTATATATATAGAGTCAATAGTTATCAAATGGTGTAAAAGAACATTTTAGGAATTACATTTATAACACTGATATTCCTAATTTTAGTAAACATAAGAAATAGAATGAAATTGTTTTTTATTACACCATATAATAGTCAAGTAAACACTTGATAAGAAATGAGTGATTCTTAATCTTATTACTTTACTTTTCTTTCCAATCTCACTATGTTTCTCATTACATTTTTTTACGGTTTAATAAACATGCCTTTAAAGTGTGTTTTGTAGGGGTAAAGGCAATTTTTAAAAAAAAGTAAGGAGGCTTAAATAATGTTTTTGGATAGTTTTTATACAAGGAATAAACATTATAAAGAATCCACTCTCCACCATTTTAGTTGAATCGCCTTTTTTTTTAATATAACACGTACGGAATTAAATTTGCAACTTTTTTTTTTTTCTAAATTACACCCCACTCAAATCCCTCGTTGCTACTAAACCCAAAGTATTAGGCGTTATTCCTCTTTTAAGTGAGAGGAATAGTCATTTTAATTTTTTGTTTTTCCAAAATTTTCTATTGTTGTCTTTTTAACGCCACCACCTTCTCTCAACTCCTTCCTCAGCCCCCATTACCATCCAGATCCTTCCTTATCCAAACCACCATTGTCGCTCTCCTCTTCTTTCCGATGATCCAATCCTCCACCTTCCCAAATTCGCCACTCTCCTTCAACTTTCACAATCCTCACCGACATTGAGCTCCTCCGCCGACATCCTCAACCATTGGCCTCTTTCAACCCATAAGCTTTATGGTCTCGTTCATTTCACCGATTCGAGTTTTACTACAGTAAAAAGCTCTTAGAAACAGTCACATCTAACTTTTTTACTACAGTAAAAAGCTCTCACATAAAATCACATCTCAACTCGAATCGGCGAACTAAACGGACTCTATATTCGTTTCGTCTGCGAGCTATTTGTTTAAAATACTTATTTTATTGTTTAATTCTTTTAATTATATTCATAAGAGTAAAAAAAAAATTAATGAATAGTAAATATTTAAAAATTTTGTCGAACTAAAAATAATTGCGTTAAATTTCATAATATTTTCAAAACTACAATCAAATAAATCCGTCAATTTTCTTTTCCATTTTATTTCATTAATAATACTATTTCAGAACTATAACCAAATACAACCTTAATTATGTTAGAATTCTTTATTTAACGTGGCATAATTTTATTTGGGAGGTACACCAACGGAGTGAACAAGTTAGATTTGAACTTCATATAACATCTCCATTCTCCAAATTCTCGACTCAGATGCCTTTCCTTTCTTTCTATAAAAAAAAAAAAAAAAAAAAAAAAAACCTAGCACTTGACCAGAATAAATAATTTTAAGAATATAAAATAAAAAATAGAAAAAATTATTGAATTTACTTTTAAAGTGCATGTGTCTGGATTTTTTTCATTGTTCTTGAATATTATTCTTTTAATTAATATTGTTATTTAATTGAAGAGGGCTTTAATAAAAAAATGAGGGATGTAAATCTAAATTTATGCACTCTAAAGAGTATTTGTCTTTTTAATATAAATTAATTTTTTTATTAATTTTAAGAATATAAATAAGAAATTCCTTGACCACAGCATGTGATTCAACCAACCAAATACCATCTTGCTTCACAAGAATTCTTTTATGTGTATTTACTATTTATTGTTCTTAGTTGGCTTGTGGCCTAACTCTCGGAAATTTTTGGATTCAATCGAGCATTATGAGCATTTTGAAATTTTTTTTTTTTCTGTTGGGAATTGATGGGCGTGTCTCGGACTCTCGAAAATCGATTAAGTCTGTCAAATTTTTAGCTCTAGGTTAGCTGGAGGAGAAACGGTAAGAGCAACTGGAATTCTCACACTAATTAATTAATTCAGGAAGGTATAACTCCATTTACATTTTCTCAAGGCCATTGTGTTGAGATATATTTATCTTTACATGCTTTTTAAAAAGCAGAATCATTTTTTGGGGAGTCCATTTCTCCTCCACAATTAATCTAGAAAACGTTTTTTTTCCTTTTTTTCAGATGGAGAAAATGATTCTGTGTGGCGCACTTTAGTGGAATCGCCACATGTCAATGGGAGATTGGTTGGTTTCATTGGTGGGATCTGCTTAGGTAGAACATGAGCCGTTAGATCATATGAGATGCCACGCGTCAGTTCACAATTGGGCAAAGAAAAGGCGTAACCATGGAATTAGTGGACCACATCGCACCAGAACGCCCTTGGAAATGAGGTGGCCGACAACCTCACCCGCTTGTTGGCTGGAGCGAGTAAGTAGCGGGCCCCAAGCATCTGCCGCGCCTGCTGCGCTGTAGCATCAACGCTACGATCTCGATCGTTTAATACTTTGATCCGACGGCGGTAAAAAATCCAGTTTTATTTTTTATTATCATAATTATTTTTGTTTGTTTATTAATTTTTAATTTATTTATAGTCTAATTTTGTTCATTTTAATATAATTTTGTACTAAATTTCCGTTTCTACTCAAATAAAAATGCTATGAAAAATTAAACAAAAATACACTAGACTAAAATAAAATAAAATAATACCAAATTAAATAAAGACAAAATTAAACAAAACAAAATATTCTTAAAATAATTAATTTTTTTTTCTCCATCTGGGAATTGGCGTTTTAGACCATTACATATATTCAACACTTCTCCTTCTGATCAAAACCCCTTAGTTCCAATGGCAATGACTTGGACGAAAAAATATTCCTAACATGGATTAAGACGAACTGGCTGAGAAAGCTTACTCAACTGAATGGGAATCGACCATACTAGGCTATCAGAATGATTCATAATTTGAAGTTTGGAAACGGATCTTAAATTCATATTTAATTTTTTTTATTAGATTTTCTTCATTGGGTCTCGGTGTTTATATTTGTCCCTTATGCTTCAACAGTCTTTATCAATGGATTTAGTCAAGAATCGATAATGAGTAGTCATTTGCGACTTATTGGTCTTTGTTAACAACTCTGAAGGATAGAAAGGATATGTCATATCCCAAATATTTTTTGGTCTTTAAAAGTAGTCCTATTAATGGGATTATTCAGTAAAAAAATAATTTATTACAAAGGGTGTAGAAAGATTAAATTAAGATTGACAATAGATGCCTTCTTTTTATAACGTCAATACACCATTTTAATAACACTAAAAATATAGGATACTGTTACACCATGGTCGAGACGTCGACCACTCTCTCAGATGACAGGCACCGAGGACCCCCCGTTAGGAATCAGTTGCTGGCGTCGAGAGAACAACTGTAGCTAAGGTGCCCTTTACGTCGAGAAATCATACGTGGCGAGAGGCGTCGAGCACAATGACTCGACTTCTGAGGGCCACTGCGTTGAGACAGCATGCCCAGTCAAACCCATCAACGGTCTTGTCAACTCGAGGAAGGAAGTACTGGTCCAACTGCTATTGCAGGAGTCAGGAAATCAGGCGGCAAATGAGAGGGATCATCCGCCTTTCCTGAGGTTGTCATCATGAAAACTCACCTATCCTCCCGCAAATCGAGGGCAGAAGATGGCTTTCTCCTTGGGAACGGAGAAGCCAAGATCACATGTAAAGGCCTATAAATAGAGCCAAGAAAACCCAAAAAGGGGTTACGCACCATTTTATTACTCTAACAGAGCTTGTAATCTGCTGAGATATTAGTGCATTTACAAGTGGATTAGGCAAAGAGTTATTGCCGAACCACTATAAAATCGTTGTCTCCTTTACATTATTTTTTCAGTTTTTAATCTCTAATCGAACCGTGAGTGTTACTGTGAGTGTTTCTGGAGAGATAATAACGAGTTATCAAAAAAACACCGTCAACAAATACCAATATGAATTTCTAGCTAAAAACATAGAGTACCAAAATAATGTTTTCCCTAAAATTTCAAACAAGGCATTTTATATAGCCAGCATATAAATACACGACCATTTTAACACATAATCAAGTTCCAGCATTCTGTTCTGGCATAATCAAGGATCAAGCTTGGGTTTAGGGCTTTTTAAAGATTGAAATAAAGACTTTTGGGCTTCCAAAGATAAGGGAAGACTTTCTTAGGTTGAATCATCTATCACCCATTCACGCTTAATTTGACTAATTCTGTAAAACTCCCAAGCGGATTTCAAATTGGGTCAAATTAAGGACAAATAGATCTATGTGATCACTCATGGCACACAAAACCACAACCTATGGAAGTTTCCCGAGCATGGCTTCAATCTATGAAATGAGCCCAACAATGTCGCGAGACGCAAATGATTGGGCCTAGACCCTTAATGAGTCTGGTACAAATTCAAGTATCAATATTAGCCCCGTTGGTCACATGGGCTATGTAGTGTAGCGAGATAGTCCGTGCGAGTATCAGCAAAGTTCTCACCTACAACGCAAGATATAGTATTTTGAAAGTTATTTTCAGTACGATTATATTTACTATGTTATGGTTATGACTTTTCATTTATTCAAAGGAATATCAAGTATTTTTATATTTATTATGTTGAAGTATTACACTTACTTTATTTAGGAGAAAATTAAATGTCTATTAATAAGACAACAGGAGATACTGCCTAATTAATTTCTTAGAGATTGTGAACATAGAGCTCAATAGAAGTTATTAAGCCAACAAATAGCAATAAAAGATGTTGAAATGTTGCACGTAGTATTCTTGAGGACCCTAAGAGAAGAAAAATGAAGCAAAGCATGAGCATAATTAGTTTTTAACTTTCATGTGGGATAATGACTTTACTTATTGAGCGTTAGCTCGTCAGTTTAATTATACTTGTAGGTAAAGGGAGAAAGAACATTGAATTAAACTAAAGGATAAGTAAGGTACTAAGCTGACGTGTTAGTATATATGGAATCGAACTGTTAGGAGAAAGTTTTTAAAACGTACCATTATATTATTTTAATAATTATGAGTGTTTATTTAAGAATTCATGGTGTGAAATTTTATGAAGTATATTATGTAACAAAAAGTTTAAATTTGTACGAATTTTTATGTAATGTGTATTTGGCAGTATTGTGTAAATTTTCAATTATCCTTGTAATAGTTTTGTTTTAAAAGGAGGATGCTACATATGTAATTAAGTATATATGTAATTATGATGTAATCTGAATATTGTGTTCTACGACAGTTTTAATACAAAGCCCAAACCCAAATCAATGTCTAATATTTTACTTTTTAGGTCAAAACCCATTTCAATTTTTAGTAGAATAGAACCCTGTTATGTTTATGTTTAATTTTATTATTAATTTTATGACAATATTAAAAAAAGAGATGAATTACAAAAGTCAAGCTCCAAAACATAGGCTAATAAGCGAATCCTTGCAAAATCTGTTACGGATTGGATTGAATTGAAGGTCTAACATATTGGTAACAGATTGAAATTTTTTTTATTTATAGTTACAGATTAAATTGCAGATTGACTCTTAATCCACACAATTCGATCCGTAAACATTACTACAAATTTCCATTGATAATTTAGTAGATTATTATTTTTTTTTATAAGGGATAATTTCAGTTAAACAAATTTTGTTGACGTTTGATTAATGCACACAAATTCAAAGCTCCAATACCTTAAAATAAATCTAAATGTAAATTTTTGTTGGGCATTCCTTATAATCATGGATGCAAATGTCCACGACATTGTTTATATTTTGAAGTTCAATATGGATAAAATATTATTCTTGGCGTGTCTATAAAATATCCGTAATATCTAAAGATATCCGTAAATATCTAGGATATTTTTAAAAATATTTAAAAACATTGGGATTTTTTTTTGCAGAAAATCAATTTTGCTGTACATTTTTCCTTTTTTTAATTAAAATGTGACAATATGATTCAAACCAAAAGTAATCAAAATATTAAAATTTAATTAGTTTTTAAATTAGTTTTACTTTTTAAATGATTGATTCATATCGAAAGATTAATATTTTTACTCAACTAACAACTAGGCAGCATCCAGCATGTGATTATTTAATTTTTGGCCTTTTATTTTTTAAAAATATGACCGTGAAGTATTCACGTTTTCATCTATTATATATACTCACTTTAGATCAAGATTAGAACCTACCTAATATTATTTAACCTGCTAAAAACTCGCTTTGATATTAAAAGCACTTTAAATCTGTGTATTCTATTATATTTGATAGTTAATTTTTATGTAATATATTAAATTATTGTACCATATTTGTAATGACTAATGAGTTGTAAAATTATATTTAATCATAATCCACATAATTATAATAGTTTCCTATTATACTATTTGACATAACTCTCATATTCTAATTAAAAACATATTATTTTTATTATTAAATGAGTTTAATTTAAGTAATATTGATTGTTTTAACATTTTATATAGTTCGAGTAGAAATATTTTAACATTTTTGAAGGTATCTATTTTTTCCTAAAATATCCGTCAATATCAACATTTATGTCGATATTATATGTAAATCAAAACCTTAACAACCCCAATTTTCATTCATACTCATAATTATCTTTTTATATATAAAAAGCGCAATATGCACTTCCCCCTTCAACCAAAACGCCGTCGAAAATTTTGAACTAAAACACAGTTGTTTTGGTGCCCCTTGTATGTGTCTTTTTTCTTTGGTTTTTTTGTTGCTTTCTTGTTTTTCTTTTAGTCCTTATTCGTCTTACTTTTTTATCTTTTGGTCCCTATTTTTTGTTCTTATTTTATACTTTTCTTTTTTTCGTTTAACCTTCTCCCTCTCTCTCTCCCTCCCTCCCTCTCTCCTTCCCTTCTTAGGAGACGTTTGGTTGGAGGATTCAAACCATGTGATTCAAACTATTTTTTATTTATGTGTATTTTTTGTGAGAGAAAATACTGTAGCGAACCACGAATCATGATTCGAATCAGGGAACGAATCCCTCTACCAAACAGAACCTTATTCTTCTGTTATTTTTGCTCAGAAACTTCCCTCCCTCCTCCCTCCCTCCCTCCCTCCCTCCCTCCCTATTCTTCTGTTATTTTTGCTCAGAAACTTCCCTCCCTCCTTACTTCCCTCCCTCCTTATTCTTCTGTTATTTTTGCTTAGAAACTTATTTATTTCTTCATTTGGTCCCTTTTAAGCTTTTTTTTTTCTTTTTTCCGTTTTGCCCTAGAGCTTTATTTTTTTTTTCTGTTGGGTTGTTCCTCTGTGTTTTTTTTTTTTTTTTTTTTGTTGGTTTTTTTTTTTTTTTTTTTTTTTTTTTTTTTTTTTTTACCTTAAAACATTTAACTTTTCATTTTAGTCATTTTTTGACTCCTTTTTTTATTGATTGTCCTAAATTTTTTTTTTATTTTAGTTCTTTTTGTGATTTTATATTCCAACTTATTTATTTTAGAAAATTTTATTGTAATGCGCATTTTCCTTTCTCGCCTTATTTAATTGCAACTATTATCTTTTAGTACATACACTCTCTAATTTATTTTTGTTAGGTGATTTAAAAATGTGATTTTTCCTTACTTTGCTCGTATTAACATAATTTCTTTCATATAGTGCCCATGCTTAACCTTTTTTTACTTTTTATTTCGCTTTGTCAAAAGATTCCCTACAATGTAATCTTTTTTTAACGTTCATTTTTTTAAAATAGGTTGTTTAAGGAGTCTTTTCATTAGAATATATTTTTCAGATGGGTTCCTCTTTAATTTTTTTACCTTTTATAATCTTTGTTATTTTAATGGCGATACTTAAAAAAAAATTTGTATTAGTTGTATATTTACTTTTAGTGATTAACTATTACTTTTAGTATTAGGGAGCGTTTGGTTGATAGAATCGTGCCATGATTTGAATCATAGTTCGTAGTTCGTTATAATATTTTCTCTTATAAAAAAACACATGTAAACTGAGAATAATTCTGAATTATAATTCTAAATTCATCAACCAAACATCCTCTTAATAAATTAAAAATAATGCCACAATAGTAAAAACGTTAACGCACGTATTCCTCTGGAATTCAATGAGTACTTTTTGGCTCCGTTCACTTCACCAATTCGAGTTTAGAATTCGAGTTTTGCTACAGTAAAAAGCTCTCACAAACAATCACATCTAACTTTTTTACTACAGTAAAAAGCTCTCACATAAAATTACATCTCAATTCAAATTACAAACTCGAATCAACAAAGTGAACGGACCAAGATTTAGTGGGCTGGGTGGTGTTGTGAATAAACACGTTTATTATATTGATTTGAATTACAAATTTTCATAAAAAATCATATTTTTCTCTATTAACACACACATACACAAAAAAAACTCAAAAAGACATATAAACGACGCCGTTTCAAGTTTCTACCACATTACGATCTGACATTCTTTACAAAAAGTCAGACCTGGCAGGCCCATAAAAGAAAAAAAGAAAAAAGAAAAAAAGAAAAACATTAGTCGAATCGAAAGAAAAGAAAATTTTCACATTAAACTCAGCTCCTTATGAACTGTTCTTCTCTCTGTTTCTCTCTGCAAAAGTATATATAATAGCAGAGAAATATATATATATATATATATATATATTTTCTCCCTCTGAAAAATAAGAAGAAGAATAAAAAACAAATGGCGCTTTCGCGGCTTCGGCAGCCCGTGATCTCTGGGGCTCCTTCTCTGCTAAGAGCTCGCCTTCTCTCATCGTCTTCCTCCAGATCCTTCTCTCGGTACTTTTCCCACTTCATTTTATCGCTCTTTTATTTATTTATTTTTGGCGAATTTAGTTGAGAACTTTCCTTTACTTGAACATGTGATTTCGGCGAGAATTTATTCGTTGTTTTGATTTCTGCGAAGTGGGGCTCGTTTATCATTGATAGTCCTGATTTGGGTTGTGGCCTGATTCTGGGGTTTTATTTTATTTTATTTGGATTTGATCGAGTTTATTTTGGAATGACGAGTGTTTTGAAATTTTGGGGTTTTGTGGGAATTATTTGGAGTAGGTTAATATTTTTCAAACTTTAGAGTATAACTTATTATTGCAAGTGGAATTCTGTTGTGCTACTATTTTGTATTTGATTATGTATCAGAATGTGTGTGTTTTGCCTTCATGAATCATGATAGAGAGATGAGTAATGGGTTTTGTTCAATTTATTGATTTTGTAATGTATGTACTGGATTGTATCCCAAAATGCAGTCTTTCATACTGCTTCTATATCCTACCATGGTCAAGACCTTCCATTGACCTCAGTGTGGCAAGCCGAAGGCTTGTAGTTTCGAGAAATTATTTTCGTTGGTTTTTGTTTTAATCACCTTTTTTTTGTTGTCGGAAAAATGACCTCTTATATGTTCCTAGAATTGCTATAGAAGTTAAGACTTAAGTTTACTGGATTATATGTCAATCACTTTTTATTTCTTTATGAAACGGATTTATGCTTAGAAATGAGTGCGAAATAATACTTGTGGCTCTAAAATAAATCCCGAAGGCACCATTTTTGCATCTCCATGCGCTGGTGAATGGATTAGTTACTGAATGTGCTAGCACTTAACTAACCTGAGCATAATGCGGGTGATAGCATTGGTTATTTCTCTGCGTGTGATTTTTTTTTTTTTTCGAAAAAAATTTAACTTTAGATATGGTTTTTATGGACTACTCTTAATGTATTTGATCATCTATATAGTGCTAGAAATAATAGGTTCTTAATACTTGTAAATGAAATTAAAAACTAATTGAACCATTGAATCCAACAACACACTATCGGATCTTGAAGCATATAGAAAAATTGATGGTTTTTGAATTACCTCTTGCTGCCGGCAACGGAATGACGTCAGTCATGCGGGTGATAGCATTGGTTTTTGAACTCTTCTCTTCTCGTCCTCTTTCCACACTCACGCAGACCCCCACCCACATGCACACACACCCACGGGGTTAAAAACAAAATTCCCCTTGTTTATTTCTTTTGTCTGCCCCTTAATCAAAAAATGGGCCTTAATGAGAAGGTTGAGATAGAGAGAGGAAATTTGGCCCAATGGGCTGACCAAATATCTAGAGAGAGTGAGTCCAAGGGCCCCACGTACATTAGTGATAAAATTGTCCATCCCATTATGGCCCTTGTTATAATACCATGCATAAACCATATTACAATATATAATATTCCATAAAGTCATGCTCTAATTTGTCACATATTTGAGTGAATTAACAATGATTTGTGCTAGTCCATATAAATATTCCAACATTCTCCCACTTGGACAGTACAAATCAAACGACAAACATACATTCACCCAATACAAAATGTCTACAAACAAAGATCTCACACAAGAGCCAAATGCATAAAACAATTATGCATAACAATGCATCGACAGGATGCAAATATTATACACAATTATTCTTTCGAGATTCGTAGAGCATCACAATGACAATTATCTGGATCCAATAACAAAACGAGACTAAAACCAAATGTCTCCAACCAACTTATCATTTTGCATATAAACATGTGTGCATAACATACAACAAAGTGACAATGATCCATAATATGCATGTATTATGTATAACACATAAGCAGTCGTCACAAAATAACTTGTCATTCATACATCACATGGTGAACTCCCACTAAATCAATACAACTCTAGGCTCCTAACAATCCCATATTAGAGACGTGCTCCTGAAACACACATATAGGTAAGCCTTTGGTTAGTGGGTCCGCCAACATGTTATTGGTAGGCGTGTATACAATATCGATGAGGTGTTCTGCAACTTTCTCTTTAACAAAATAATACTTGACATCAATGTGCTTGGAGCGAGAAGTGCTCTTAGCATTGTGAGAGAAAGATACAGCTGTGGAATTATCACAAAAGAGTTTCAGCGGTCTATGAATTGAGTCAACAACTCCCAAAGCTGAAACGAAATTCCGTAGCCATATTGCATGACAAGTAGCCTCATAACACGCCACATACTCTACATCTATGGTCCAGGAAGTTGTAAGTGTCTGTTTACACTTTTTCACGAGACAGCCTGCCATCATAAAAATATATCAAGAAGTGGATCTCTTGTCATCCACGCAGCCTGCATAATTGGCGTCACAAAAGTCAACAATATCAATAGTGTCGGAACGCCTATATGTCAACATATAATCCTTGGTACCCTGAAGGTACCTCATGACTTTCTTAGCCGCTTTCCAATGGCTTAGTCTAGGATCACTCAAGTATCTACCGCACCCACAACAAATGCAATATCAGGTTGCGTGCATACCTGAGCATACATGAGGCTGCCAACAATTGATGCATACGGGACAACTTTCATATGATATATTTCTTTATCATTCTGTGGACATTGGGCCTTGGAAAACTTATCACCCTTAACAATTGGTGCCTTACCAGAAGAACAAGAGTGCATGTTGAACCTCTTTAGAACGATCAATGTAAGTTCTCTGAGACAATCTGAGATTAGCCCTATCTCGAAGGATCTGTATTCCCAAAACATAAGAGGCTTGGCCAAGATCCTTCATATCAAAATGACTAAATAGCATTTGCTTTGTCTCAAACAACAGGTCGGTGTCATTAGAAGCGAGCAGAATATCATCAACATACAAGACCAGAAATATGTAACTGCTCCCATTGACCTTCATATATATGCACTGATCAACAACATTCTCCTTGAAACCATTGACAATGACTATATGATCAAACTTTAAATACCACTGCTTTGATGTCTGCTTTAATCCTCATTCAAGTCTCCATTCAAGAACGCAGTTCTCACATCCATTTGATGAAGCTCTAAATCAAAATTAGCCACAATTGCCATGATAATCCTGAATGAGTCTTTAGTGGAAACTGGTGAGAAGGTTTCTTTATAATCATCACCTTCTTTCTGACTAAATCCCTTAGCGACAAGCCTAGCTTTAAACCTTTCCACTCGTCCTTCAGAGTCACACTTGGTCTTGAATACCCACTTGCACCCAATGGGTTTACAACCCTGTGGCAATTCCACTAAATCCCACACATCATTCTGTGACATAGAACTCATCTCTTATTTCATGACATCTATCCAGAATAAGGATTGAGAACTACTAATGGCTTCCTAATAAGTGATTGGGTTAGAAGCACCACTAATGTCATACTCATGTTCCTGCAAATAAACAATATAGTCATCTGAGACTGCAGGTCTACGAACCCTCTATGACCTCCTTAAAATAATATCACCACCATCTGTATCTGGCATCTCCTGCACTGCCTGATCCATGGGTACATCATGAGTAACATCTTGTTCTGCATCAATCGCTGGACCAGCCACTGGAGCATTAAACACAGGTATGGGGACAATAACACGTTCTTCCCTGAATACGATCTCTCTTGGTCCTTGACTGGAAGAAGAATCATCCTCAAGATAGACTGCTTTGTCAGACTCAATCACTCTAGTGGTGTGATTTGGGCAGTAAAACTTCAAACCTCTTGATCCAACACAATAACCAACAAAGAAACCACTAATGGTCTTCGGATCAAGTTTCTTGGATTGCGGATTATAGGGTCTCACTTTGGCTTTACAACCCCATACATGGAAATGCCGCAAGCTTGGCTTCTTACCAGACCATAACTCATAGGATGTCTTTGGAATAGACTTACTTGGCACTTGATTCAAAATATAAGCTGTTGTCTTCAAGGCCTCACCCCATAAAAACTCCGGCAATGTAGAATGAATCAACATACATCGCACCATATCAAGAAGGGTGCGATTTCTTCTCTCCGCAATCCCATTCTATTCAGGAGTTCCTGGCATCGTATACTGAGCATTAATGCCACATTCCTGCAAGAATCTGGCAAAAGGTCCGGTCCGGGATTCCTTCCAGTTTCATCATACCTGCCATAATATTCACCACCTCTATCAGAGTTAACTGATTTGATTCTCTTTCCCTTCTGAAGTTCAACATTAGCTTTGAAAGCTTTAAAAGCTTTTAATGAGTCAGACTTTTCCCGGATTAGCTCAACATGACCATAACGGGAGAAGTCATCAATGAAGGTAATGAAATACCTGTAACCACCCATGGTTGGGGGAATGAATGGTCCACATATATCAGTATGGATCAACTGTAATGTATCATCACATCTATCAGATCTACTCTTTCTAACCTTGGCAGTCAACTTTCCTTTGATGCAATCAACACATGTAGAAAAGTCAGAAAAATCAAGATCATGCAAAATGCCATCCCTTATCATTCTCTTCATCCTTTGTCTCGAAATATGACCCAAACACCTATGCCGCAACATGGAAGACTTATCATTAAATCTAGGACATTTGGAATCGACAATAGTATTAAGAGAGGAAGTAACAGTACTAGAGGCATCATTTAACACAAGCTTATACAAATTACCACACAAAGTTCCATTTCCAATCAAAATTGAGTTATGGTACAAGTCTAATTTTCCATTTCCAAAAAGAAAACTATATCCACAGTTATTCAAAATAGATACAGATTTCAAATTCCTCCTAATCGAGAGTATGTATGCTACATCATGTAACTCCAAAAAATGTCATGTAGTTTGACTATTATCAAAAAATCAATTTTGACTCTTGTACCATCTCCCATGTACACATGTTGCTCTACATTAGTTGGACTCCTTCTGCTTATCATTGCCTGCAATGAATTAGTTAAATGAATTGTAGCACGTATGTCTAACCACCAAGAATTTGAAGGCATATCAATAATATTTGATTCAAGACAGACTTGTACCAAATTACCTTTCTTCCGCTCTAGCCAAGCTTTAAACTTGCGACAATCTGCCTTCTTATGTCAAAAAAAGCGACAGAAGTTGCATTTCCCATTGAAACCATCTTTCTTAGAACCAGAGGAAGATGGATTATTGTTGTGCCCACTTGGCTTGGCATTAGCACCCTTCTTCTTAGGGTGTTTGTTGCTACCAGGGCTCTTCGAAGGGAACTTCCCCTTTTTTTGCCCGACCTTCTCTTGGTCCGTTACCAATGAGACGCTCCTTGTTTTACCATTTGCTCTGATACCATTTGCTAGAAATAATAGGTTCTTAATACTTGTAAATGAGTTTAAAAACTAATTGAACCATTGAATCCAAAAACACACTATCGGATCTTGAAGCATATAAAAAAATTGATGGTTTTTGAATTACCTCCTGCTGCCAACAACGGAACGACGTCAGTCATTTTGGCCGGAATCCGATATGAGAAAACCAAAGGAAGCTTGGAGGGGTTTTTGAACTCATCTCTTCTCGTCCTCTCTCCACACTCACGCAAACCTCCACCCACATGCACACACATCCACGGGGTCAAAAACCAAATCCCCCTTGTTTATTTCTTTTGTCTGTCCCTTAATAAAAAAATGGGCCTTTTTGGGCGTTAACGAGAAGGTTGAGATAGAGAGGAAATTTGGCCCAATGGGATAACCAAATATTTAGAGAGTGTGAGTCCAAGGACCCCAAGCATATTAGTGATAAAATTGTCCTGTTGATAATTTTATTACTTGGTAGGATGCTTAGATTGGTGAAGAGATTTTATTGAGCATCATGAACCGTATGATCTGTATCATCCTATCGGTAGTTGGATTAATGCATTTGGTTGTGGTGATTGGTAAATTGTCCTTACCTGTGAATGAGTCCTATTTTGCTCAAAAAGACTCTAGCATGTGATGATCATATTATTTAAGATCATTGATAAGGCTAAGAAATGGGCAAATAGCATGATATTGTTTCACATGCCTAATGTTGGATGCCCCTTTTGTTTTCTTCAGCCTTGAGCAGTCCTCAAATCTCTGCAATTCTGATGCTAAACGGGACAAACTATAAACAATGAATTGACTCTCTAATGATGAACTTGACCATCATGAGATTGGATATGGCTTTGAGGGAGACTAAACCTCCCCAACCCACGGATAAGAGCTCTGCAGATGAAAAGAAACTATGATGATTGGGTTATTCTGATAGGTGTTGTATGATGATCATGAGGTATCATATGAAAGCGTCTATTCGTGATAGCATTCCTAGGGTTACTACTGCCAAGGAGTTTTTAGATGCCATTAAAAGGAAGTATACCAAGTTCTTGAAGAACAAGAAAAATGAGTATTTAAACATTCTCCATTCCACTTTCTACGATGATGTTAGTGGAATTAGAAACCACATTGATAAGATCATATCATGCTATCAAAGGCTTAAGGAGATTGGCATGGATCTTGGTGAGGATTATATCGTGTGGCTTGTCATGAGGGCTCTCCCATCCCAATTTGATACGATCAGGTCGAGGTACAATGCGCAGAAGGAGCAGTGGGCTGTGGATGAAATGACTGCTATTATTGCTAAGGAAGAGGGTGACATTAAGAATGGTAAAGCAAAAAGCATCTCATTGGTAACGGACCAAGAAAAGGTCGGGCAAAAGAGGAAGTTCCCTTCGAAGAACCCTAGTAGCAACAAACACCCTAAGAAGAAGGGCATTAATTCCAAGCCAGGAAGGCACATCAATAATATTTGATTCAAGACAGACTTGTACTAAATTACCTTTCTTCTGCTCTAGCCAAGCTTTAAACTTGCGACAATCTGCCTTATGTCCAAAAAAGCGGTAGAAGTTGCATTTCCGTTTGAAACCATCTTTCTTAGAACCAGTGGAAGATGGATTATTGCTGTGGCCACCTGGCTTGGCATTAGCACCCTTCTTCTTAGGGTGTTTGTTGCTACTAGGGTTCTTCGAAGGGAACTTCCTCTTCTGCCCGACATTCTCTTAGTCCGTTACCAATGAGACGCTTTTTGCTTTACCATTCTTAATTTCTCAGTAAGAATAGCGGTCATTTCATCCACGGCCCATTGTTCCTTTTGCGCATTGTACTTCGACCTAATCGTATCAAACTGGGATGGGAGAGTCCTCATGACAAGCCACACAATATGATCCTCACCAAGATCCATGCCAATCTCCTTGAGCCTTTGATAGCATGACATGATCTTATCAATGTGGTTTCTAATTCCACTAACACCATCGTAGAAAGTGGAATGGAGAATGTTTAAATACTCATTTTTCTCGTTCTTCGAGAACTTGATATACTTCCTTTTAATGGCATCCAAAAACTCCTTGGCAGTGGTAACCATAGGAATGCTATCACGAATAGACGCTTCCATGTGATACCTCATGATCATCATACAACACCTATCAGAATGAACCCAATCATCATAGAGTTTCTTTTCATCTGCAGAGCTCATATCCGTGGGTTGGGGAGGTTTAGTTTCCCTCAAAGCCATATCTAATCTCATGATGGTCAAGTTCATCATTAGAGAGTCAATCCATTGTTTATAGTTTGTCCCGTTTAGCATCATAATTGCAGATATTTGAGGACTGCTCAAGGCTGAAGAAAACAAAAGGGGCATCCAACATTAGGCATGTGAAACAATATCATGTTATTTGCCCATTTCTTAGCCTTATCAATGATCTTAAACAATATAATCATCACATGCTAGAGTCCTTTTGAGCAAAATAGGACTCATTCGCAGGTAAGGACATTTTACCAATCACCACAACCAAATGCATTAATCCAACCAGCGATAGGATGGTACAGATCATGCGGTTCATGATGCTCAATAAAATCCCATCACCAATCTAAGCATCTTACCAAGTAATAAAATTATTGACATGACAATTTTATCACCCGTATGGATCTTAGTATTATAGGTTTAGTTGTGGGAGAAATGAACAATTTGAAAATGTAAAACTATTTGACATGTTCCGACTTACGATAGGCAAGTACATGAACATTCAAGATAGTCATTTTGTCACAATTTAACATGCCGTTTTAATTTAGCAAATAAGATGACAAATTAATGGCATTCAAATATCAAAACAAACCAGCATAGAGAAGCCCAGGAAAATGATATTTGATCAATGTGAGAATTAACCACAAAAAAATTTGTTCAAACAATACAAAGTATCCATAAGTATGGTCTTTGTGTGGTTATAACGTCAAATAAATAGTATGGACAATTAGTAAATGAAATTTGAAGCAAAACAGTGAAAAGAGGGCATAAATCGGACATTCCACGAGACCTCACGCGCTTTTTTTTTTGTCCGCAGAAACGACATGTCGTTTTGGGGCATGTGGGAAACGACATGTCGTTTCACTAGCAGGATAGCCCCAATCTGCCTTGCAAACGACATGTCGTTTTAGGGCATATGGAAACGACATGTCGTTTCACTATCGAGACAGCCCCAGTGAACCTTGCAAACGACATGTCGTTTTTCACATGGATGGAAAAACGACATGTCGTTTTTATCTTTCCTAACCTCTGAAACTTTGCAAATCGGGTCCGATCGGATCCGTGACCCGACCCGCTGGAAAAGTGAGTTCTGGTTGTCCATTTTGATGTTTTTGGATGGGCTTTGCTCCAAATTTCATTCTCTTTAGCTTTCAACCATCAATTTCACTCAAAGAGCCATAAAAATAGAAAACCCCATGAAGAACATGGACGTGCAGCAAACTCACAGAAACGAAAAAAACTACAGCTTCAAATCCAATAAGTTTGCTCTGATACCATTTGCTAGAAATAATAGGTTCTTAATACTTGTAAATGAGATTAAAAACTAATTGAACCATTGAATCCAACAACACACTATCGGATCTTGCAGCATATAGAAAAATTGATGGTTTTTGAATTACCTCCTGTTGCCGGCAACGGAACGACGTCAGTCATTTTGGCCGGAATCCGATCTGAGAAAACCAAAGGAAGCTTGGAGGGATTTTTGAACTCTTCTCTTCTCGTCCTCTCTCCACACTCACGCAGACCCCCACCCACATGCACACACACCCACGGGGTTAAAAACCAAATCCCCCTTGTTTATTTCTTTTGTCTGCCCCTTAATCAAAAAATGGGCCTTAACGAGAAGGTTGAGATAGAGAGAGGAAATTTAGCCCAATGGGCTGACCAAATATTTAGAGAGAGTGAGTCCAAAGGCCCCAAGCACATTAGTGATAAAATTGTCCATCCCATTATGGCCCTTGTTATAATACCATGCATAAACCATATTACAATATATAATTGTCCATAAAGCCATGCTCTAATTTGTGACATATTTGAGTGAATTAACAATGATTTGTGCTAGTCCATATAAATATTCCAACATATAGGTCATCGATAAACTTTTGAATTCTTATTTAGGACAAAATAAAAGGTGATGAACCAAGCTTTCAATTTTAAATACTAGGTAAGAAAACTAAATAATCAAGTACACTTAGAAACCTGTATGGTCGCTACTATAATACATGTCCTTAAATATAGAAATCCACCCTTTTTATGACAACAACACGCATGCTCAGAGAGCGCATAAAATTTAGTCCAACTCTAGGGCAATCCCCTATGGAGAATTCTTTTGGGCTCAACAAAAAGAATTAATTGATCCTTTCATATTCTCAGCTCCTCAAATTTATGATGCTGACCTTACATCTATGATAATTGAACTTAATACTGTTAAATTAATGCTTGATTGAATTATAGACCTTCATCTTATAGAGCTGCATGGCCAAGTTGATAACTTTTGACAATTTTTCTTTATGATGTGGCAGTTACAGTGCACCAAACTATGTTGTGCATGATAAGGACACTGTGCGAAGGTTTGTATTTATCAGTTTCCATTTGTCTGCTGTTCCAAACTACAATTTGATTGTTTTACCTACTTCCAATGCCGGAGAGTTCACCGTGGCAAGATTTCTTTGAACTTTCATGATAAGTCGGGATGAAATCTTTATTAATTAGTTTTTCTTATTAAAGTTTAAGAATTTTGTTTTATGACTAGAAAGAGCAATTTTGATTTGGATTAGAGAGATTAGTGTTGAAACTTGAACCAAAACCACCTGTAGGTTTGTCATCCTCAGAACCACCTGTAGCTTTACATTAGTACATTTCTTATTTTTTTTAATTGTTACCTTTTTCGGGAAGTTTATTAATAGTGAGATTGATCAGGCCCTCGTCTTTGCCCATTCTTGGTAGAGTTCGGAATAAATCTTTGGATTTCAAGGTTAGCACATTAACCTATAGAGATTTAAAACTATTTCTACATAAGGTTCTTCTCTGACCCGTGAACATTTTCAGCCATGGACTGGTGTCAACTACTTCTCAACTTCAGGTATGGCTTATCCATTTAGTGATAACATCTTCTTGAACTAAATTTTGATTGATCTGATAAAACAAGAATATGAAGGAAGAAAGAAACTAAGAAAGTATAATCCTTTAAGCCACAAAGCTAATGGTCTCATCTACTGTAAAAGCACGGATGGAAACTGCGTCTCAATTTTATTCTTTAACCATTTAGCGATATTATCTCCTTTGACTTAATTGTAGCAAACACTCAGTTATGCTTGTTATGCTTTATGTTGTTCCAAATGTCACTAGAAATTTAATTGCTTATACAGATCCTTCTCATCAAGTTCTTGGGATGCCAGCCTTGTCTCCTACAATGGTAAGGAGGTGGTTATAGACATTATGTTGAAAATCTTCAGTTTTCTTCTTCATCCTTCTGTTTTGGCTCCAATAAGTTTAGTTGCTTTCTTGTTACTCTTTTGCAGAATCAAGGAAACATTGCAAAATGGAGGAAGAAAGAAGGAGACAGGGTTAGCTTTATACCACATCGGAATTCATTAGATTTTATGTTTTCTTGAGGTTTATCTGTGTTATATCTGAGGATGTCATATCCTTGGATCACTCGTATAATATTTTCATAGGATGAAAATTTTCTATGAGATATAAAAACATGCATTTTCTGGATAAAACAGCGACTTCTACATCCATCTGATCTGTTGATATCTATTTTCCTGATTATTGGTTTTGATTTAACAGATTGAAGTCGGCGATATACTATGTGAAATTGAAACTGACAAAGCTACTCTTGAGTTTGAAAGTCTTGAAGAAGGGTGAGGGACATTTGATAGCATGCATGACAGTTGATGCATTTACTATTGGATTGGAGTACCCAGTAACACACGTTGCCACAGATATGCTTTGCTTGCCAGGAAAAAAAAAAAAAAAAGATTTTTGTTTTTTTTTCTTTTTCGGTTTTTTTTTTTTTGGTTTTTTGTTTTGTTTTTTGTTTTTTTGTTTTTTGTTTTTTTTTGTTTTTTTGTTTTGTTTTTTTGGTTTTTCTTTGGTTTTTCTACCAAACATCTATTACCATACCTTTTCCCCTCTACCATGTTAAATTTTCAAAGTTTCAAAGCAAACAAATTAATCAAAATCCTTTGTGAACTAATTTTGATAGTCTTAATTGGATAAATTGTCAGGTTTCTGGCTAAGATATTGGTACCTGAAGGTTCAAAGGATGTGCCTGTGGGACAACCTATTGCAATAATGGTAATGTGTGATAAACCTTTAACCACTGATTTTTTTGTTGCTTTTGGTGAGTCCCATACCCATTTTTCCTTTATTAATTATTTTTCCGTCATTTATTGGAAGAGTTGTTAGCATTATGAGCAACCTTTTAATCATGTTAGTATAGAACTTACTAATTACCACTCAAGCATTTAGTTTTTGTAAACACTAACTTATGTGTATTTTACAAGGTTGAAGATGAAGATGATATCCAAAATGTGCCTGCTTCTGCAGCTGCGGGAGGATCCGAGGTTAAAGGGGAGACGTCATCATCAAATCAGGATGCCAAAAGTGAGGACAGGGCACAAGAAACAAGTACTGTAAATATAAATACATCTGATCTTCCTCCGCATATTATTCTTGAAATGCCAGCTTTATCCCCAACAATGGTACAAATCGAACTTTCTGCTTTTCTCATATTGAATTTTCTTTTCCTTTGATAGAAGCTGAAGGCTCTTGTTTTCTGTACAGAACCAAGGGAACATTGCTACATGGAGAAAGAAAGAAGGAGACAAGGTTAGTTATGCTTAATCTGATGTTTTGACTTTATCACTTATTCTGACTTTTCTATCTGGACAAGTCAACTGTTGTCTGCATCAATGTGACTTTCTTTCTTTCTTTCTCCCCCCCCCCCCCCTCTTTTTTAATGTACTTAATTAAACAGATTGAGGTGGGTGATGTGATATGTGAGATAGAGACTGATAAGGCCACCCTTGAATTTGAAAGTCTTGAAGAAGGGTAATGTTGTTTCCTTACGCTGGATTTTAACTTAGGCTTTTATTAGTTATACTAACTAGTATATTCACCAAATCTTTCCATTCGTGTATAGTCTATGACTCTATGTTACCGTCTTTATAGTTTTTTGCTTCATGTCCAAGAATATGTGGACCGTGGTCTTATGAAGAATGTGTCATATTGACATATTTCCAACGTCTTGAAGACAGTGTTGTACTGAACGTGCTTAATTGCCACTTGAGGCTAGCTCAAGTAGTTTGGGTGCGTAAGTGTGTGCCTGTATCTGCCAGGGTTCGATTTCTGGAGGTTTCATTTCTTGTGTAAAGTGGGAGCCAAAGGCCCCACACCATATCAGAAAAAAAAAAAAAAAAAATTGAACGTGCTTAATTAGTACAAGTTGTCATGTAAGCATCTCCTATAAATAGATGACACTAGGAAAAGCAAATGTTTTTGCACGTTCTCTCATCCTCTTGGTCTATATGTATGGGAACCTTCCCTCTTGGGAGTCTAATTTTAGATGTTAGATTCTAATCCTAGCGACTGATTTCTTAAAATCATTTTTAGAAGAAAATTTGATAGAAGAGTTTACTTATTTTCAGCGTAACATTTTAAGAGGATAATAATGACTTTTTTGGGTAAATGTTATTAGGTACTTGGCTAAGATTCTAGCCCCCGAAGGTTCAAAAGATGTGCCGGTGGGACAACCAATTGCAGTAACAGTAAGTGTATAATTTTTCTATTGCTGTTTGGAGCAACCATAAAATGACGGGAGAGAAATACACTTGCTGTCAGTTTATTCCTTGTAAAATGGCTAATCTGTGCAACTTTATCCTTGCCCTTGTCCTTGACAGTTAGTGTAATTGTATACTCAATTCATATGAAAACTCAGTTCAAAAAAGGAAAATAATAATAATAATATGCACTGCTGGCTATTGCAAGGTTGAGGATCCAGCTGATCTGGAAACGGTGAAAAACGCTGTAACCAGTGGCTCAGCAGTTAAGGAGGAGGGGAAGCCGGTTGAACCTGATGTTAAAAATGAAACGGGAGCACAGAAAGCCCCTGTAAAAAGGATCAGTCCATCTGCAAAGATACTCATTACAGAACATGGATTGGACACTTCATCATTGAAGGCATCAGGCTCTCATGGTACATTACTAAAAGGGGATGTTTTAAGTGCAATCAAGTCAGGAATAGGATCTTCGAAAGTTTCTTCGTCTAAAGAAAAGGCAAAGCCATCTCCTCAAGTCCAACGAGAAACCACTCCAGCATCATCAACAGGAACAAAATCCCACTTGAAGAAGGAAGACTCATTTGAAGATTTTCCAAACAGTCAAATAAGGAAGGTAGGTTTCATCTCATCTGACAGGTAGCTCAAAGCAAGACACTTTAAGTTTAGAATATTATTCATATATATATATATATATATTCCTTCATTTTGATTACAGAATTCATATAGTTCATTTTCAATCAAAAGCTTAGTATTCATTTATAATTCTGTACATTATAAATTTATTGTTAAGATGTAAACTTTAAAAAAGTATGAAAAAAAGGCGGACCCCAGTGCCAAAGAGGCTCCCGTACTATGACAGGCTCGAGAGAAAGCTTAATCCCATATGTACGCGGCCTTACCCCCCGAAGGAGAGGCCGTTTCTGGGATTCGAACCTTGGACCCCGGGTGCAAACGCAAGCGCTCCCACCACGGTGTCAAGGCCCGCCTTCAAACTTTAAAAACGTATATGTGCGATTAATCATTTATTTCAAATTAGAGGCTCCATAAGTTGTCGTAAGATTGTAATTTGTTTTACAGGTGATTGCCAGAAGGCTGTTGGAATCGAAACAAAATACACCACACTTGTATTTATCATCTGGTATTGATCTTCTATGCTCTATTATGTTGTTGATATAAACTAATCTGTATATAAAACTTCTCTTGTTCTTGTTTATCAGAGGTTGCACTGGATCCTCTTCTTTCGCTTCGAAAGGATCTTAAAGGTATGGAACATAATCCCCATTGTCAATTCTTTTTCTTGAGATACTTTGAGCTTGGTGGATAATTTATTCTCATTGTCTCCTCACTGCAGAGCAGCATAATGTTAAAGTTTCAGTGAATGACATTGTGATTAAAGCGGTGGCTGTCGCATTGAGAAATGTACCAGAAGCTAATGGTAATAGCTTCAAGGCACGTTTCAATTTGTATCCTCATTTGCCAAATTGATGCAGTTTTTATCTCTCCCTTTCAATTTTTATTTCATGCTCTAAAAGTGGCTTTTCTGACTTGATACATGGCAGCTTACTGGGATGCTGAGAAAGGAGAGGTCATTCCATGTGACTCTGTTGATATATCAATTGCAGTGGCTACCGAGAAGGTAATGCTGATCTTCTTAGTTAAGCTTAAGAGTTCATACCATATCCAATCACACTGTAATAATTATAATGTTCCAGGGTTTGATGACTCCAATAGTGAGAAATGCTGACCAGAAGAGTATATCAGCCATCTCCTCAGAGGTACTCTGCTGCCGCGCCTTTAATTTTGTTGTTATAGAATGTTGCTGTCTTGTTCTTTCTTTCCGTCTCTTTTCTTACTTGGGGCTAAAAAAATGTTGTACAATGTGAGGCATGCATCATTTAAGCTATGTACTTTGTTTGGTATGAATTTTCACCTGTCAATTAAGAGTTAAAAGAAATCTCGAGGGTGTGAAATGATAGGAATTAGTTGGACATTCATGTTATCTGTTTCATTATATGGACACTTTTATCGGGAGCTTATATTTATACTTCATAGTCATTTTTTTTTAAACATTTTTACTCAGGTCAAGGAATTAGCTGAGAAGGCGCGGACAGGAAAGCTTAAACCAGATGAATTCCAAGGGGGAACTTTCAGGTGAATTTTGAAAGTTCTTAATTTTCTTTTAGTTTTTGCTTCAATCCCTATACCTGTCTCTTTCCTTTAAAGCGATAACTATAAATCTCTCAATCTTTATGCAGCATTTCAAACTTAGGAATGTTTCCAGTGGACAACTTTTGTGCGATTATAAACCCGCCACAGGTTCTTCCCCACGCTCCATTTTGTGTACCGTAGCATGTGTCTATCCCCTGCTACCTCTTGTTTAGTTCAACACCAACGAGATATTTGGTGTTACTTTTGCAGGCTGGTATCCTTGCTGTTGGCAGAGGCAACAAAGTTGTTGAGCCAGTTGTTGGAAGTGATGGTAAGATGAAGATATTCGTTTCGTATTGTTTGCTATCAGATATTTGGTGCCTTGAGGATTGTACTATATACCGCGACTTTTCTTTCTGTTTTTCCCGTAGGAGTTGAGAGAGCTGCAGCTGTCACCAAAATGAACTTGACGCTGTCTGCTGATCACCGTGTTTTTGATGGCAAAGTTGGAGGTACTTAATGCTACAGTATTTAGTTTTTAATTCCTTTTATTTTTATTTTTATTTTTTTTCCCTCGGAAGTAGAGTCTCTAGTTTGAACTTCCAAGTTTGATACGCTGTATATTTGGATGTTTAGCACTTGTGGTTTTGGTGTCTTTATAAGATTAATCACATTCAGTTTTGATTTAGTCAGCCGCGTTGCGGACGCTAACTGGCCATTGTGGTGTTGAAAATGTTGATATTTTTTGACTACTTGCTAATGGGAATATTCCAATCTTATTTCACAGGTGCATTCCTCTCAGCTTTATGTTCAAACTTCGGCGACATCCGAAGACTTCTTTTGTAACAACGTTAAGAAGAGCCTCAAATTAATTTTAACATTGCCAGGTAGCAATAACGGGAGCTTGCTTGAGAACCCAACTCAAAATTTCGGAGTCGTCGTGTTTTTTTGTTTGTTTTTGTTTTTTGTGTTTTTTTCATTGCTTCAATGTTTGCTTTTGTTGTGCCATCTTGTTACTAAATTATTGTTGGTGCATCAAATCATACTTCCTTGATGGCAAAATCATTAACATGTCAATTGTTGCAAAATTTTGACAACTTCATTCCAAGCGTTTTCTCCCTTCAAATAAGGGAGAGAGGATGTACAAGGTGGCTGAGAAAATACCAATACCTCTTTTAATAAAATTCCTTCTCGTTCAATATCTTCTGTTTCCCACTATCCCCAGCTCAGAATATGAAGTATTGATAGCGTACTATATCTACATACATACATATTATATATGTATATATCCACAAATATGAAGACAGTGATAATTAAATCTTAGAATTTCTTGAATATGACAGACAGTGACGGTTATGGAGATTTCTGCTGAGTGCATCATTCTAATAACTTTCACCTAAGTATTTGCAGATGCAACTTTGTCTGGGAAAACTAAAGAGAATACCATTTTTTTTTTTTTTTTTGAGAATCGATAATACCAATATACCACTTATGTGTAAATTTCAAGGCTTGTTTACACATACTTTTGTATTGTTGAATAACTAGACTTCAAAAAATGGTATCCTGCCTGATTTATATGAACCGGTCAACCAGATGTGCTTTAATTAACACGAGGATACATAAGAGGAAAAAAAAAACCAATTATAGTAAATAGTAGATTTTTAAAAGATTTTAAAACTATTTAAAATAAATACCAATTTAAGTAGTAAATGATTCATTTACAATCGGTAAAAAATAATTTGCGTGATAAAAAATCTTAAAAAATCTTTTTACTAATCGTAAAAAGAAAATTTACAAGAAAAAAAATATTTTTACTAAATGTAAACGAACCATTTACACGGTAAATGATTCATTTACCACATAAACTGTTACTTATTTTATAATTTTAAAATATACTATTTATTTAATTTAATTTTAAAAATATACTATTTACTACATTCTCCTTATCAAGCCCAACAATCCTTTGCTCAAACCAACTCATAGAACAAACCAACTTAACAAAAGATAGTGGAACCGGATTCGGCTCGTAAGAATAATTGCACATCGCGTATAAAATCCATTTGGATCAAAATTTCTTTTTTTGGACTATAAAATCTCAAAAGTGTGGTTTGAAAGCCACTGTAGAAGATGGTTGGGACTACTTGAATTTGTGAGGTACAAGTTCTAAAATTGGTGGTTTTGATTGGTCCAAACATCACGGCAAGATTCAAAAACTCCATCTCCAATTTGCCAATCCAAACACCATTTTGAACTTGGCTCATGGGTTTAAATCACATGAACCCTTGAACCAAACACCAACGTGACAAAGCTGAAATATTATGCATTATATATAAAAATGACAATACAAAACAAACAAACAAATAGGCTGAAGCAGTAATTGATTTTTCTTGGTAGGCCAGCGAGGGGGTCATTGGAGGGTGGTCTCTTTGAAAGCCAGTGGTTGATACCACTGAGGGCCAAACCCAGCAGCTTTTCTCGCCTCTTCATTGAAAGGCGGCTTCAACGGTCCCCTGAAGTGTGTTCTTACAATATCATGGAACTTCTTTGTTACTTCTTCAGTTTCCTCCTCTTTAGCTTCACTTTCTTCCTCACCCTCTTCAGATGCCAAACTATCCGTTAGTGAAGCAGGAACCGAAGGCCTCAAGCAGAGATACTTGAACCATTTTACGCCTGCAGCGCAATGGGTAATCTCTTCGGGGTAAACCACCCTCTCAAGTAGATCAGCTGTTTTGTCATCGCCTCCATTGCGAAAACGACTGATGGTTGTGGGCAAAACATCAAGCCCTCTTGCCTGTGTTTATCAAATCCCAGAAGATAAAGAAAAATGAAAACTACATCCACCGAAGAATATTACTGAATACATAAAGGATGTATCACCGCATCACCTTTTCACCCCAAAATAATAATAAAAATAATGAAAGATAAGCCTTCTCGGGCATCATGGATCTAAAAGGAATATTTTAGTATTCATTGCAAAACTCAGAAGCCCATGACATTCATCGTGGGAAGGAAATTCCCAATTTTTCTTTTGAAATAGGAAAATTTTTAGTTTTCACCACTAAATGTAGGAAAACATCTAACTCTGAAATGAAATCATTTCACCAAATCCGTAAACTTAGTGTAGTCATTGTCCCAATCATTCAAATTTATTTAGCGACTTGGAAGATTGTTGACATTGACTACCTGCCAAAGGCGAAAGAACACATGCATGCGGAATACTCGAATTAAAAGTAAAAATTTGGCTCAAATTTTCACCAAAACCACCTTTAGATTGCAAGTTTATCTACGCAACAATCGTGCTAAAAAAATCTCATGTTGACACTACTATACGCTAACTAAAGAAACTATTCAAACGCTCATGCTCAAGACTATAGGAATCTAAATTCTAGCTAAGGAAACTATTCCTTCTTGATTTTCTGGTATTTCAAAAAGTTTCAATCATCTGAGGATCTGCTAATAGTAATACAGACACTATAAATGTGCATTCAAATATTTACCTAAACTTTGTTAACTCTGATATGTGATAAACAGGCAATGTTAAAACAACGACTGTAAGCATTTAAAGTGATGAAGCACACCTCATGGACGCAATGCTCGACAGCTAGACGTGCGAGAAGATCCTTCGAAGTGGCAATGGCAGAGTCCCAAAGGCCGTCATGAGCTGGCAAAGCTCCATAGTGAGAGCCCAGCTCTTTGAGCCTTGCTGCGAGGAGGGTAAAATGCCGGCCTTCATCCTGAGCTACCTTGACAAAATCGGTGAAAAACTCTCTCGGCATTGCCTCTTGCTTGCCAAAACGAGCAATAATATCCTACAAAAGGAAACACAAGTGTAATGAAAAAGCCAAGCCCCCAAACAAATTCAATGGTGCAAGGCTGCAAGCATCTCTACAACTGTTTTTTTCCCCATCTTTCATATTAATAGTAGAAAGCAAACAGTGCAAAAAAACTTAGAGCATCTCCAAAGCGGTGCCAATTAGTGTGTTGATGCTAAATTATGGCATTTAGGCAGGAAATTTACTCATAATGCGGTGCTATTTTTGGTGTTAAATTTGACAATATACTTAGTTACAAAATAGCTATCAAGTGCCAAATTTTTAATATTTGCTTGTTATTGGTTCATATATTAGACCTTTTCATTCAACACGTACAACATTGAAATTTTCAGATTATTTAAAAATAAAAAAGTTAAATTTTACAAGTTCTAAACCTTAATAATTATGAGAACCAAATACATATAGCATTTGAAAGAACATTATGCATTGAAGAAGAATAACATATAAAATGTCATTTTTTACATTTTTTTTTTCCAAAACCAAATATTGCATTGGCATTGAGTGATTGACACTTTCATAAGCATTTTCCGAAATACAGTTTTATAACACAATTCGAAAAGCAAGTTGTTGACTCTCTACTGCCAAGTGAAAGATGGTATTATACATACATACATAAATACATACGTACGTACATATATACATGTATATTTGAATGAATGAAAAAATATAGAAAGATTACCCAAGACAAGTCAATAGCCCAGCTTTCTGTGTGGGCAAGGCTATGAACAATGGCCCGTCTGCTCTGCAAGCTCCCAGCTTTCCCAAGCTTCGGCATAAGACTCGGCGACACCAACTTAACCTGAAAAACAAAAACACAACAAGACCCGTTCAGGCATTTCATCAAACAACACGTGGGCAACCATTTGTCATACAAAAAAAAAATTGTACGTCGGAGAGCCTGGCGGGGCGATCGGGAACGGGAAGGTCCACTGAAGGGTCGTAGGGGCGAGCAATGGCTCCTTCGAGCCATCGAGAAGCGACGGACTCGCCGAGCCGAGCCTTCTCGAAGGGGTCGGCTGTGTTGAGAACTCGCAGCGCCGCTTCCACCAGCGTCTCCTCCTTCGGTGGGCTCATTTCTCTGCTTCTGCTCTGCTCTTCTCCGTCTCGCCACCGCAAACAATGCATCTGTGAAGTTATGGGCCTGATGGGAATTGGGCCTGGCCGAGAAGTCGGGCAAGCCCAGGCCCAGTCGTGCCTCTTTCACGAAGCTATTAAGCTCGCTGGTTTCTTCTGCAAAAGTTGCTTCCAGAAAATCGAGAGAGAGTAACTAACCGAGTTATCGGCGACTCAGATGAGTCACTCGACGGGTCCACGCACCGAGTCCACTCACTATCGTCTCTACGAGTTCGCCAAATCTGCCCTCGTCAAGATCTTTGTCCATCCCTACGCCACTGTACGTGCCTCTCTCTCTCTGTCTCTCTCTTCATTTCTCTCTTTCTCTCTCTAGACTTGTTTGTAAATAATGGGTTTTTTGTGTGGCGTCTGCAAAGGTGTGTGATTTGTATTGCGGAGGAGGAGTGGACGCAGATAAATGGGACGAAGCCCAAATTGGCCACTACATTGGAATTGGTACAAAAATTTGTTATTTCTTATCATTTCATTTGTTACTGAGCAATATATATATATATATATATATATATATATTATACATAATATGTATGTATTTTGGGTATTTGATTGGTTGGTGGGTATAGATGTTTCGTCGTCTGGTATTAGCCAAAGAAGAGAAGCATGGGAGAGCCAGAGGAAGGTTTACACTGCTGAGTTCTTTGAGGTTGACCCTTGCATGGTAAGCATATGATATAAATATAGGCAACGTATCCAGTCCGGCGGCCGTATGTTATATTTTGTTGTTCATCATTATAACATCGTTATGTATTTTTGTGTAATTCTCATTTTGTTTACGTGTAATACTTAATAAAAATGTAGGCCATCGCCATATTACATTAAAGTTGCTTCATTGTTGCCATGTTATAGCAAAACGTTACAAGTTTGTATGAAAAATGTTATAAGCTCCAGACTCTGGACTGATTTAGAAATGTTGGCTTTATAGTTTGACTTCAGTGTGTATTTATTTGGCAGGAAAGCATAGAAACCCATTTGAAGGAGGAGAAGAGCAATTCTGGTGATTTTGTTTGCTGCTTGCAACACTTGCAGGTATATATATATTTCCATTTTCCGTTACAGCTTGTCCAATCCTTTCATGCAAAGATGTAGCTTTTCTTTTTTTATTTCAGAATTTGATTTGCAATTCAATTTTCAATTACAGCTCTGTTTCCAAACTGAGGAGAGAGCAAGGAGGCTTCTTCATAATGTTTCATCTTTGTTGAAACCAGGGGGTTATTTTTTTGGTATTACTCCTGACTCGTCTACAATATGGTATGAAAATATACTTGTCAAAACCAGCTATTTTACTTCGTTTTTATAGTTAATTACGTTACTCTCGACTTTGGCGCTAGCGCCTTCCTTTTACCTTTTACTATATGATAGGGAAAGGGAAGAGGAAAAGTGTTTACTGTATGTTAAGCATTCTGATCGTGATACTTTGTATGAAAGAAAGGGAAAAAGAGGAGTGTTTCTCTTTTCCATTTGATCATGTGTTTACTTATGAAAATCAAGAGTGGTAGCTTGGTGGCCCCACACAATATAGGAAGTGAGGAAAGGGAATGTTAATTTGAGCAGCCTGTTAGTATTAATTCGTGATCAATGGGAATGAATACCAAATTTACTTGTATACCCTTGATAAGTTTACAACGTAAATGCCATTTTAGTAAAATTGAGAAGATTCCTATTTGTATGTCTGGTGAACACTAGAAAGGGAATTCAATTGGTCCACATCCTAATATATTAGTAAACACCACTACATTAAAAAGAAAATCAATGATCTCGTTCCATTACGGTTTGGTAAACATGCCCCCTATACAGTTTGAGTTGGCCATTGCTTCTAGTTATCCGGCAATTGAGCACAGTTCAAACATTGTACTGAACCATTGAGCAATGAACATGTGTGCTTGTTTATTAAAGGGCAAAGTACCAAAAGAATGTGGAAGCATACCACAATAGGGGCAGCAGTATGAAGCCGAACATTGTTCCCAATTGCATTCGGTCAGAAAGTTACATGATCACCTTTGAAGTCGAGGAGGAAAAGTATGTATGAGTACTTGGCATTGCCACACACTTCTTATTCTTCTTTAGTTGGTGAGACTTATCAATTTCTTCCACCTGTGCATCTTATATTTTTCCAGGTTTCCATTGTTTGGGAAGAAATACCAGCTGAAATTCGCTAATGATGTCTCTCCTGAAACCCACTGCTTGGTTCATTTCCCAAGCTTCATCAGGTTTATGCTCTGTCTTAAGTAAACTAGGTACTAAAGAACTAAAGGTTTTGTAGTATGATAAGAGGTACCTATCTCATGTTGACGGCTTAGGTACCAATGCTTAATAAAAAACCAGTGGCTTAGCACACCAGTTTTTAGGTTTTTCTTATTGATTGCATGGAATGTTATCTCACCATTTCCAGGAATATAGATAAAGCCAAATCGAAGCTTAAATTTTTGTTCCGATTCAAGGTGATTTTTCAAACATGTAGGGGGACCTTGGGTTGTCAATGTTACACTATGAATGAACTCTTTAGCTTTCATTTTTCTTATTCAAAAAGAAATAGCGATTAATGAAGAAAAAGAGAAATCCTTCCTTTTGCTATATTGGTTTATTCTTGATTTTTCTCACTGGTCGACTTATCATATCTTCATGTATGTTTACCCAGGCTGGGCAGAGAAGCAGGTCTGGAGTATGTGGAGATTCAAAACTTAACTGAATTCTTTGATGATAATAGGTCTGTTGACCAGTCTTCTTTCTTTAGTTCCTTGCATATTTGTGAGAATTGAAATTTAAATTTCTGTAAGGCTTTCACTTCTTTCTATATTTAGATGATTTCATTTTCAGAATTCTTTGAACCAAAATATTCTTTTCCTTGTGGCGATTTTGCTGTAAGAGCGCAATTAGCAGGCTTGATTACTACTTTGTATCCGAACTTGGTGGACCCGAGAGGGAGACTTCTTCCTCGATCATTTGATGTGTTAGGTGATTCATTTGTTGCTTTTGGTTTCTATAATGGTGGCATTTTTCATCCAATTAGCAGTTACTAATTAGATAATTTCTTTTGGCTCTTTCCTCCGTGCAGGTCTGTATACCACATTTATATTTCAGAAGCCTGATCCAGATTTTGGTCCACCCCTTATGACACCGTATTTGCAAGATGGAAGTTTCAACCACGATGAGGCAAGTACTTGTGTAGTAAGCCAGAAAGTCTGAATATTGTGTCTCGTTCAGTGCAAAAACACCTAAACAACTTGCCTGCTTAAACCAAGTGAAGAAATTTGAAATACTCGGTCTGATAATTATAATGAAAATTTTATTTTCTTTTTCTATTATGGGCATGTTTACTGACTTATGGAATGTCCTTGGAAAGGGAAAAGTGTTGGAAAGGAAATAAAAAGAACAATCCAATTCACTTCTCGTGTTTACTAACATTAGAAATATAAATCCTAATAATTTTAAAAAATCTACTTATCATATAGTGATTAGTCAAAATCTAGCAAGGCTAAAAAAGTAATTCTGGTATATTTTAATTGAAAGGGAGACAATACATGAGATAACTAAGGATTGGCTTTCTGTTTTCTCATTCCCTACATGGGCCTCATCACACATCTTGTAAGTAAACACGTGAATAGGCTGGAAGGAAAACATCCCAGGGAACGTGCCCCATATCATAGTTCTTCCATTTCAGAAATGTTTTTACATGATTTGGATATGTTGTTTTTCAGTTATTTACTCAAGTCTTCTTTCTTAACTTGCTTTTGCTGTTTGCAGAGGGAGTGGCAAGCCACGGGCTGGAAAGACGATGAAATGGCCGGACATACAGAGCAAGCTGCACCACCCACCCTGCCGACACTGGGCACCCTGCCGGCACCACCTGCTGGGCTTGGCAACATAAGTGAACAAAAGGGGATTTTGGGTCCTGGCCCTGCAGAGTTACGTTTTGCCGAGGCGCTTTGACACAAGGGTTATGAGATGCTATAGCGATACGGACAGAACAGAAACCACCTACACCTAGAAAGCTGTAGATAGATTAGCTGTCGAAAGTGGGTATGTTTATCATCTGCCTAGAACTCTACTTTTTTGGGCTGTTGTAGTTGAAATATGTGTAGGATGAAACTTGAAAGAAGTTAGTTAATGTACAGATTGTGTCATAATATAGTAATGTAGTATTAGTTTTTAACTTTTTATGATTCAAAGTGGTCATGAATCTCCTAGTGGAATCCTCTCAATACCATGCGCTATAGATGAGGGCTAAGAAGAAAGATTAATACATATACACATTATAAAAATTAGAAGTTCAAAGACCAATATCACTTGAGAGCAAATGACATGGGATAGGACTCGGGTTTAGAAGCGTGCAGCTCCGATGCTGCATTGTGTCCCAATTCTAGAACTTGTTTTCTGTTAGCAGCTGATAAAGGCTAAATTTGACAGACGTTATAGTTGTGAGAAAACTACAATATAGACAAGCAGTTCTGTTCATCCGAATTCCCAGCTCAGGTTGGGTTAGGCGGTAGCCTTTTATCCAACTCGGGTAGAGGCAGGATCAGAGGGGGCAGTCTGGATGAACAATTATGCGAAATTACATTCTATAGTGCTTATAAAAGTTGAAGGATCTAAAAGTAAATCCAAGTTCCTTCACAGACCTTGGTATACGTAATAAATATTAGTTTCAAAAATTAGTAAATGTGTTCTTTTCGTACACATCTTTAGTTAGTTTTGTGTCATTGTTAGAATTCTGCTCCTCTTAATTTTGGTTAATTTATAAAAAGGTTAATTATTTACTACAAAAATGGGAGCCCCACAACTTGGCATGCTTTACGGTCGTTTAAGGGTGCTAGGCAAGGGTGGGACTCATGCGCAGTCTGGCAGCAACTGAAACGTATGAACGCCGGGAGTTTTGATGGGCTGTGTGTGAATTGGAGAAGGGTAGCCTCAAAGTCGGATTTGGAGATTTTCTGTGTTATTGCGTGGGCTATTTGGTCACACAGAAATCAATTTATTCACCACAAATCTCCTAGATCGGCTACTTAAAACTTTTAGAGATGGCGGGGCGAATCCTAGGTGATTTTCAAAAATGCTAGAACTCGGTAGTGATACCCCAGAAGGCGCCGATTCAGAGTGGTTCAAGCAGTCAATTCTGAGGATTCATTAGGTTACGCAGGGGTTATTATTAGTGACATTCTTCATTCTCTTTCTAGTAATTTGGCCTGAAAGTTCTGTTTTGTTGCGAGTTCTGGGAATTATGTTGCTCATATCCTCGCTTGTTCTGTGTACCAGGCTGAGTTGGATGTCTTGGGAAGTGATTTTATTCCGCTGTTTGTTGCTCACTTTGCCAACGCCGATTTGGCGTTCTAATAAAAGCAACTTTTCCAAAAAATACAAAAAAAGGAAGGGGCACAATCCGGGTTCATGACTCGGTAAAGTATAGCATGAGAACCATAAGTTGTTAGAGAAATTGTAATATATCTCTCAATTTCGATATCACAAAAAATTGGCCTAAAACACATTCGGGAAGAACAGGCGCGCACAAAACAGACCTCTCGGGTCTGTTTTGTAATGCCCGAGCGTTGCAGCGCACGCTGCTGTGTGCTGCAGCGCACAGACGCGCTGCTGCAGCCTGCACAAAACAGACCTCTCGGGTCTGTTTTGTGAAGCCCGAGCACTGCAGCGTGAATGTCATCCGCTGCAACGCAAATTGCTACCGGAAAACGTGTTTTCGTGTGTTTTAGTGATTTGAAAAGGTCTTGAACCATTGCATCCATTTGTGATATGTTTTCTCACATATCTGAGTACTTATTAACAATAGAAATAACTATTGTTATAAGTGCATCAGCATATAAAAGATAACCTTGATATTGGAAAAGGTATCTTTATGTGAAAGGTTGTAACGTTTAAAGAGGATGGATGCATCCCTGTCTTTAATTAATGCATTCAGAAAATACAGATATTATTATTGTTCTGGAACTCAATATTTTTGCTGGATATTGTGTTCAAGGGTTTGTTGTATCTTTAGGGTAATTTGCCATTAAACCTCATTAGCAAACTTTGAGAAGTGATGGCAAATAAAACCTTAAAGGAAAGTATTCCTATACGCCTCAAACCCTCTTCTTGCTTTTTATATTCTTTTCATCCTCCCAAATCTGAATTTTTCTTACAATCTTTAAGGTTTTAAACTTGCTGCAATGGAGGTTGAAAAGAATATGATGTCTTTACTCAATCATCATGTTCAACTTGATCGTTTTGATGGTATCAACTTCACCCGCTAGAAGGGAAAGTTGTTCTTCCTTCTCACCGTGCTTAAGATCGCCTATGTGCTTGATCCGAAATTGGAGCCACTTTCTGAACCAAAGGAGGATGATTCCGAAGAATTGAAGACCGCAAGGAAGAAGCGTGGAGATGATGAAGTCATGTGCCGGGGTCATATTCTCAACACTCTCTCCGATAGGCTCTACGATCTTTACAACTCGATGGAGTCTCCGGTGGAGATTTGGAACGCTCTCGAATACAAATACAAAATTGAGAAGGAAGGTACGGATAAATTTCTCATCTTGAAATTTCTAAAATTTGTCATGGTTGATACCAATTCTGTTCTAGATCAAATACATGAATTGCAAGTCATTGTTACTATGCTTCGTGACTTGAAAGTTGAGATTTCTGAATCATTCCAAGTGGGGGCAATTATTGCTAAATTGTCTTAAAGTTGGAATGGTTATAGAAAGAAACTCATTCATAGGAGAGATGACATAACTTTTGAGGAATTACAAAAACACTTGAGAATCGAAGAAGACACTAAGTCTCGTGATTTCAAGAACAAAAATGTCGATTCCTCTAAAGTTAATGTTGCCGAAGCTAGTAAGTTTTCAAAGAATTTCAAAGTCAATAATGACAAGAAGTTCAAAAAGCTCGGTAATGGCCAAAAGAAATTTTCTGGAAATTGTTTCTTTTGTGGAAAGAAATGCCATCGCCAAAATGACTGCAGATTCAAGAAGAAAAATGAAGAAGTTAACACCAACAATGCCAATGCCGTTAAAGAGAGATCCGAAGACATTTGTGCTATGGTCTCGGAATTGTAAATTGGCATGATTACCGAAACTAACATGGCTGCATCTAAATCCTCCGATTGGTGGCTTGATTCCGGTGCCACAATCCACGTTTGTAATGACAAAACTATATTCTTATCTTACAAAGTGGAAAAGGAATGACAAACGATTCTCATGGGGAATAATGATGCAGCGATGGTTGCCGGGAGAGGAGTGGTGGAAATTAACTTTGCTTCCGGAAAGAAGCTTACTTTGAACAATGTTCTTCATGTTCCTGATATTAGAAAAAATCTTGTATCCGCTAGTCTTATGTGTAAGAATGGGCTTAAGATTGTACTTGAGGGCAATAATTGTATTGTATCTAAGAATGAGATCTTTGTGGGAAATGGATATTCTTGTGATGGCATGTACAAACTAAGTATTAATAATAAAGATGATGTGAATTCTCTTTATATTGTTGATTCTTTTGATGTTTGACATGCACGTTTAGCACACTTAAATTTTAGATCTTTAAAATATATGTCTAAATATGGTTTGATTAATTGCAAAGATATTAAAAGTGATAAGTGTGAAATTTGTATACAAGCAAAGATGACTAAGAAACCTTTTCCTAGAGCCGAACGTAATACTCAAATATTGATATGATTCATACCGATATTTGTGGTGATGGCATGTACAAACTAAGTGTTAATAATAAAGATGATGTGAATTCTCTTTATATTGTTGATTCTTTTGATGTTTGGCATGCACGTTTAGCACATTTAAATTTTAGATCTTTGAAATATATGTCTAAACATGGTTTGATTAATTGCAAAGATATTAAAAATGATAAGTGTGAAATTTGTATACAAGCAAAGATGACTAAGAAACCTTTTCCTAGAGCCGAACGTAATACTCAAATATTGATATGATTCATACCGATATTTGTGAGTATAATGGAATTTTGACTAGAGGATGAAAGAGATACTTTATCACTTTCATTAATAATTGTTCTAGATACACTTATGTGTATTTACTTAGAACAAAAGATGAAGCATTTGATAAATTTAAAATTTATAAGGCTGAAATTGAGAACCAAAAAGACAAGAAGATTAAATGGTTCGAAGTGATAGAGGTGGTGAATATTTCTCAAATGAATTTGATGCTTTCTGTGAAGAGCATGAAATTATTCACCAAAAGTCAGCCCCTTTTACTCCTCAACAAAATAGATTGGTTGAAAGAAAGAATAGAATCTTTACTGACATGATTAACTCTATACTTCTTAATGCTAAATTGCCTAATAATTTATGGGGGGAAGCTTTACTTACAGCATGTCATATTCACAATAGGATTACATCTATGAAAACACATGTCTCTCCATATGAAGTATGGAAATGAAGAAAACTAAATTTGATGTATTTAAGGGTGTGGGGTTGTCTAGCATTTTATAGAATGATTGACCCTAAATCATCAAAGTTAGGAGCTAGAGGAATTAGAAGTGTTTTCGTAGATTATGCTGAAAATTCCAAGGCTTATAGATTATTGAATCTAGATTCTAATGTTATTGTAGAATCAAAAGACGTTGAATTTATTGAGAACAAGTTTAGTTCCATTAAATTAGAATCTAATGTTAATCGACCATATGTTGACATTCCCGGTACCTCCACTAATAAAAGGAAAGAGTCTATGACATCTTTCGAACCGAGAAGAAGTCAACGTGAAAGAAAAGAAAATGACTTAGCACCGGATTTTATTTCATCTCAAGCTTTAACCTTTTGGTTGAAGTAGATAGAAATTGTGTACTTAATAAAATATCATTGTTGCTTAATATAGAAGAAGATCTAAAAAACATTTAATGAAACTATGTCTTCAAGGGATGCCTCCTTTTGGAGAGAGGTCGTAAATGATGAAATGGATTCGATTATCTCGAATCAAACTTGAATCTTGGTCGATCTTCCTCCGGGATCAAAACCAATAAGCAACAAATGGGTGTTTAGAAGAAAGTACAATACTGATGGGTCTACTAACATTCAAAGTTAGATTAGTAGCTAAGGGCTTTAAACAAAAGTGTGGTATAGACTATTTCGATACATATGCTCCGGTAGTTAGATTGACATCCATAAGAGTGCTATTTGCAATTGCATCAATATGCAATTTGCATGTGCATCAAATGGATGTTAAGACGGCTTTTCTAAATGTTGATCTTGATGAGGAAATATATATGGAACAACCCGAAGGGTGTGTACTACTTTGAAATGAAAAAAAGGTTTGCAAGTTAGTCAAGTCACTTTATGGTTTAAAACAAGCACCAAAACAATGGCATGAGAAATTTGATAATGTCATTTTATCTCATGATTTTAAGCATAATAATGC